>NC_056747.1:1217411607-1217661607 GCF_019279795.1 Protopterus annectens | reverse complement strand
TAAGACTGACTGTGAGATCCACAGCTGGAAATGGCACTTGGCTGGAATAGTAGCGCGATTAGTGTATATGTCAGAGTGTGTCTGCAATGTGCCCTATGGCTTTCTGAACAGAAAAATTACAAACTCATTTTTCAACTGGCAGATCCCCCACTAGAGCAAATAGCTGCATTTGCTAATTCTCCAAGAATGATGTACTGGAATGAATCCAGACTTTGATGTTGGTGTATGTCAAAGCTTCCCACCCACAGCAGTGATTTTCCTTTTATGGCTTTGCTTTTAAATTGTATGCTTCAGCAGTGGAAATACTAGTACATTTCCCATGCAGTGAGTAATGTGCTTTATTTTCGATTCACTGTTACAGAACAAAAGAAAAGAAAATACAACTGTGATTTCTTGTGCAGCACTGTAACATCATCACTAGTGATATATTTGGCACAGGGTACTCTTAACAAGCTATACTATTTCTGTGTCTTTGGTGTAGGAATGTGAGATAGCGCACAGGTTCTAACACCACTGGTTACCACTTTATACTTTTGTAAGCATGGCTGGAGGGTTGTAATACCCTTTCTGCCTGCAGGCTGCATCAGTGTTGCCTTGTGTTGCTTCAATGAGCACTGTGATGATCAAAGTAAAGCACCATGATTTATATGCAACTTGGCAGATGGAGGATCAGAGACTAGAAGAGCTGAACTGTTATTCTCATGTTAATGTGCATATTTGCAACATGGCAGTTGGAGCAAAGAACATAACTAGTACATATAGCATGTAAAATAGTATAGCTTTGTTCTTTCAGTAGTTCTTTTAAAAACTCAACTCCCATCATGGTGATACTCGTACACATGGAGTATATGTGCGTGCATGCTTACACGCATGCATATAGGTATAGAATTGTTGTTTTAAATGTTTCTCTCTCTCTTTACTGATACTACCAGTTCTGAGAACCAGAAGTCAAACTGCAAAGAGCAAGCTACCAAATGTAGTGGACTTAATGGAAATCTGATACTTCAGTTCAGTGGTAACTGAGAGAAAAATAGTAGCTAGAGAATCATGATTAGGATAATAACATGCTGTCTTTGCAGGCAAAAAGGGTAAATCACACGTAAAAAGGGGAGTGGAAATCGTTACATGTTAAAAGAAGAGAAGCAGTAAGTGCTCGTGTGACCTTGACGACTAGATACGGTACCCCAGTCCACAGATGAGATGTGTACAGTCTCCAGTACTAACAGAAGAAGTGGACAGTTCAGTCATGCAGGCTATCCTTGTGATTTTAAAAAAGAGGATGTTTTGCTGATGGGGTGGGGTGAGCTGTTTACTGAAACTCCTTGGCTACGGTTACATCCAGGAATGATGTCCTAATCTGTTTTACCTTATTGTACCACATTATCCAAATTACAGTCTGTTGCTGCACACCTGTATCCTTGGCCTTCACCTGTGATTAGACAGTAGTTGAAGGGTTACCGGAGACTCTAAACAGTCAGCTTAAGATATAGATGAACTTTATGTTCATGTCATCTTCCCCAGAGTCCTAAAAGTAGGTAGAAGCCCCCCCACCCCCCTTTATAGCAGGCTTTGGATATTATTAACGTTTGCATTGTATAATTTGAGTAATATTTATCTGATTTTTGCATGTATGGTAGTAAGTGAGAAAAGGGGGCTTGATAATGATGCTGCTACTGCACGTATGGTACTTATTGTTTTATACATTCATCCAAATGCCTTAGTTGACAAAGCAATGTACCATGCTGATGGTATGGAAGCAGGCAGTTTCTCCAGTTTGAGAGACAGGGAGAAGAAGGCTTGAGCAACCAGTTGTTAGATCTCTCCCTGAGGGTCAAGAGACTTACAACTGTTTGGATGTCCTCTGCTTAAGACCAGGGGAACAGCATACGCCAGCACGCACGCACTCACTAGTACATGCTGCCTGTTTGTCTAAGTTTTTATGGTATTTTTTCTGTTTTCTTTTCCTGTTCTTTGGAATGACTAATCTGCTTATTTTGTGTTTGTTAACTCTTGTTTTTACTATGTCCATTAAGTTTCTAAATTGTAAAATTGTTGTTACTTTAATGTGCCTTTGGCCTGGATTCTCAACGAAAATCATCTTGACTTGTGCCCACCTACTGGGTTAACAAACTTACTAACTAAATAAATAAGCAAGCAAATAAATAAACAAATAAATGAAGGAATTAAAGTACATACACACACACCCACCATGACAGGTTATGCAAGGCCCAAATGTGTGAAATGTAAAGCATCATTTCAACAGCAGAATTGTGAGTTCCATAATTCAATATTACGATACTCATTAGTCAAGAGTTTTGAAGGGGTAACACCATCGCCCCCCACCGCATTGCATTATACTCTTATTACATATGTTCTTACTCCAAGGCTAAACTCTGCCCATTCAGAGAAACAGGGGGATAGCAGTAAGTTTATACAGATTTGTAAGTGGGCATGGTTCTCTTCATTGTTTTCTGTAAATCATATTTCTGTAGGTCTGAAGTAAGTTTTAGTCTCTTTTTATGCCTAAAGCAAAGCTCTGTAACAGAATGATGCATTAGATGACAGAGAGAGAGAATAGAACTTGTCAAAAATATATCTTTTTTGATGGCAGGAAATGTGAAGTGATACACCTGAAGAGGACACTTGAATCATAGGTGAGTACTAGGCTAGCTGACTTTGAGTAATTTTAAGCCTAGCTAATCTCCCTTCTTGAGAACCAAACCACATCCTGTTGTCTGTGAGGTAAACACCTTACCCATTATGCCAGCTCCCAAACCAAGGTAACTGAAGAAGAAAGAAGTATTATCAAAAAGTAGAAAAGGGAAGGAGTTAGGGTGGCCACGGTGGTGCAGCGGTTAGCGTTGCCGCCTCACAGCAAGAGGTTCTCCGGTTCAATTCTTGGCTGGGGTGCCTTCTGTGCGGAGTCTGCATGTCCTCCTTGTGGTTGTGTGGGTTTCCTCCGGGTGCTCTGGTTTCCTCCCACATCTCAAAGACATGCTGTAGGTGGATTGGACGCTCTAAATTGGCCCTAGGTGTGTGTGTGTGTGTGTGTGTGTGTGTGTGTGTGTGTGTGTGTGTGTGTGTGTGTGTGTGTGTGTGTGTGTGCCTTCTGTGGAAGGTTGGGCACCGGGCTGGCAACTCAACACCGTAAAACTCCACTGCCAATCATGAGTGGACAGATGATCAGCTGTGGCGACCCCTAACCGGGAAAAGAAGAAGAAAAGGGAAGGAGTTAAGACTTACCATACCAATCGTCTGGGATTCTTAGGGCCAGGAATCAGTACATTTATTTTTTATTTTACATTTGCTAACTGGGTTAGTCCAGCTGAGCATTAGCTCATTTTCAGTGGAGACCCGAAGAGAAAAGCTCCACAATCAATATTAACATTTTACAATTTTACATAGTAGTAAAGTGTAAGTTATCCCTGTGTAAATGGAGATGTTGAGACCACATATAGAGTGCAGTTATGTGCCTCTTGAAACCTGAACTCTGCAAAAAGTTGAGCAGGATGGAGACAGTTCACAGAAAAAAAGAGTAACCTGATTCAGGTCTGTATCACAAATCATTTGTAATGTAAGATTAAAGTACACAATAAATATGTTTCATATCCTAAAGCACAGAAGTGAAAGAGAACATAATATTGCATTTAAATGCTTCAGGGTAATCAATATAAACCAGGTGGAAGTATTCTTCAGGAAAAGAGTGTGTGAGCATAAGTGAACACAATCAGAAAACACAGGATGAAAAGCATGGGAGTCTAAAAAACACATTTTACTTTAAGAGAGTGCTGGAGAGATGGAGTATACTTTATTAAGAAGATTATGTGGTCAACAGCAGTAAAAGAATGCAAGTAATGCATTAGGCAGACATGGCATAATTAAGTTGAGTACGGGAAAAAAATAGGCTGTGGATTAACTAGATTGTACAATTTATCCAGTATGTGCTGAAAGGAGTACACTAGGAGAGCTAACCAGTGACATCAAAGCTCGTGTGTTGTGCTACATCTATGACACAGAGGAATGGAGCTCTGATTGATACGGAAGGCCAAAGATCGATTGATTAGCCAGGGAAGATGGGAGTAAGTGGCTGATGTTGGCTGTCCCATCCTGGGAGGGCGAAGGGTGGTCCAATTCACTGCAGTGCTGACACCTGTTGGAGGATGGATGTACAGCAGGCAGTATATGAGTCTAAAGTTGTGCAATTGTGCAGTAACCCCTGTCACACATATGAGAGATCATGTACACCACAGCACATTAAGAAAGATGTATCAGGTAGTTGGTTTGTCTGTTGCACATCAGCTGTCATAGGATGGGGTTAGCATTTACACAGAAAACCCCTCAGGGCTGCCTGCATAATAGACTCAGCATAATCATGTTTTTGCGGCCATAGGGTAACCAATCAATAATATGATGGTGGCCCATATAGCAAGCAAGGATGAAGGGAAACAAAACAGAACACAAAACACATTTATTCTCCCATATCTGCCTTGGTGTCAATTTAACTTTGTGTAAAGGAAGATTAGGAGTGACACTGGGGCGTTTACATTCTCCCTCATTTTTAGGTTCAAAAACAAAAACAGGGAGATGATATCCAAGTTTACTTTATGCCAAACTATCTACTTTTGGCATTAAAGAAGGATTAGTCCTCAAAAAACCCTATCTCTGTGGAAAATGTGATACAGTTGACTCACCATATGAGCTTGAAACTCAGGTACCCTTCTTGTAGAGGTCAGAGCAATGAGTAAAACTTTTTTCCATGTTAAGAGCTTTTGCTGAAAAGTTTTCAAGCCAACATAAACTAAAGCACTGCTGATGATTCCCTGCTGGGTGAGGAAAGCAAACCTATATTTTTTGTTTGTGAGTGGTATCGCTGCTTTCTCTTTTATCGACTCCATTTTTGTTCTGTTTTAATAAACTTGCTTGGCCTGGTGTTTTTGTTCTATGTGGGAGGTAATCTAGACTACACATTTCACATGTTTTTTTCACTGGTTAACTGCCTCTTGACTGATACTTAAATACACCATAAATTTCTGGCTCTTTGTCTTTTGCTGAAAAGATTTCAAGCCTGTATAAACTAAAGCACATTCCCTGCAAGTGTTTCTTACTCACCCTTTCCTTTGTTGATGTGATTTTTAAACTTTAAGCTGCCCACCCCTACTGTAAATTGAGCTTAATAAGCTCCTCCTTTTCTACACTGTTGTTGATAATATTGAATTATGTATTTGCCTTTCCTTATGCTTGTATTGAAAAAGTGCATTTTGCCTCTCAATGTCTGTTCTACTGATTTACTTGAACTGAATTCATTTTCCAGCTAGCTGTTGGATAAGGTAGTGTATTCTTACACTATAGCAAGGACTTTTTCTTATGTCAAGAGGTCAGTGGATTTTCCATCTAGTGCACTGGGAGGTAGCCTGGTCTGTTTTGCTTGGGGAAACACTTGAGATTTCTGTATCAAGAAAATAAGTATATTCTGTGTCTCTATTGCACTTTTTTACATTGCAATGTATCTGATCTCTGCATTTTTTCTGCTTTTTTACTGTTCATCATCATCATCTTTCAGCTTTTCCCGTTAGAGGTCACCACAGCGGATCATCTCTTTCCATTTCTTCCTATCCTCTGCATCTTGCTCTGTCACACCAACTGCCTGCATGTCCTCTCTCACCATGTCCATAAACCTTATCTTAGGCCTTCCTCTTTTCCTCTTACCTGGCAGCTCCATCCTTAGCATCTTTTTCCCAATATACCCATCATCCCTCCTCAGCACATGTCCAAACCAACACAATCTCGTCTCTCTTGCTTTGTCTCCAAACTGTCCAACATGAGCTGACCCTCTAGTATACTGATTCCTAATCCTATCCATCCTAGTCACACCGAGTGCAAATCTTAACATCTTTAACTCTGCCACATCCAGCTCTGACTCCTGTCTTTTTGTCAATGCCACTGTCTCCAACCCATATAACATAGCTGGTCTCACTACCCTCTTGTAGACCTTCCCTTTCACTCTTACTGGTACCCGTCTGTCACAAATCACTCCTGGCACTCTTCTCCACCCATTCCACCCTGCCTGTACTCTCTTCTTCACCTCTGTTCCACATTCACCATTACTCTGAACTGTTGATCCCAAGTACTTAAACTTGTCCACCTTTGCCAACTCTACTCCCTGCATCCTCACCATTCCTCTACCCTCCCTCTCATTTACACACATATATTCTGTCTTAGCCCTGTTGACCTTCATTCCTCTGCTCTCTAGAGCATATCTCCACCTCTCCAGAGTCTCCTCAACCTGATTCCTACTCTCACTACAGATCACAATGTCATCTGCAAACATCATAGTCCACGGGGCCTCCTGTCTGATCTCATCTGTCAACCTGTCCATCACCACTGCAAATAAGAAAGGACTCAGAGCTGATCCTTGATGTAATCCCACCTCCACCTTAAATGGATCTGTCACTCCCACTGCAGTCCTCACCACTGTCACACTACCCTCGTACATATCCTGTACCACTCTTACATACTTCTCTGCCACTCCCGACTTCCTCATATAATACCACAACTCTTCTCTAGGCACCCTGTCATATGCTTTCCTCAAGTCTACAAAGACACAATGCAACTCCTTCTGACCTTCTCTGTATTTCTCCACTAACACTCTCAGAGCAAACATTGCATCTGTAGTGCTCTTTCCTGGCATGAAACCATACTGCTGATCACTAATCATCACCTCCCTTCTTAATCTAGCTTCTACTACTCTTTCCCATAACTTCAAGCTGTGACTGATCAATTTTATCCCTCTGTAGTTACTGCAGCTCTGCACATCACCCTTATTCTTAAAGATAGGTACCAAAACACTTTTTTCCACTCCTCAGGCATCCTCTGACTTTCCAAAATTTCATTAAACAATCTAGTTAAAAATTCCACTGCCATTTCTCCTAAGCACCTCCATGCTTCCATTGGTATGTCATCTGGGCCAACAGCCTTTCCATTCTTCATCCTTACTTCCTCCTTGCTCCTCCCTCTTCTTAAAATACGTATACACCACAGCCATGTCCATCCTTTTCGCAAACTCCACAATCATCTGACCTTCTGCATTCCTCTCCTTAACACCATACCTACCCATCACTCCCTCATCCCCTCTGTTCACTTCACCAACATGCCCATTAAAGTCCGCTCCAATCACTAGTCTCTCACTATTGGGTACACTCACCACAACTTCATTCAACTCACTCCAAAATTTCTCTTTCTCATCCATTGCACACCCAACTTGTGGAGCATATGCACTAACAACATTCATCATTACACCATCAATTTCGAGCTTCATAAACATCACTCTGTCAGACACTCTCTTCACATCTAAAACACTCTTGGCATATTGTTCCTTTAGTATAACCCCAACCCCATTTCTCCTGCCATCCACACCATGATAGAACAATTTGAACCCATTTCCTAAACACCTAGCCTTACTTCCCTTCCATCTGGTCTCTTGCACGCACAATATATCAACCTTCCTTCTCTCCATCATATCAGCTAGCTCTCTTCCTATACCAGTCATACTGCCAACATTCAAAGTTCCTACCCTCACTGCTACACTCCTAACCTTCCTCCTCTCTTCCTGCCTTTGGACATGCCTTCACCCTCCTCTTCTCCTTCAGCCAACAGTAGCCCAATTTCTGCCAGCACCCTGTTGGCTAACAGTACTGGTGGTGGTCGTTGTTAACCCGGGCCTCGACTGATCCGGTATGGAAATATGAAATTTTTGCGCCATAAGTGTTGTGGCAGAATTTTTACGCCAGATGCCGTTCCTGACGCAACCCTCCCCATTTGTCCAGGCTTGGGACCAGCACAAAGAAATGCACTGGCTTGTGCATGTTGTGACTGCATATTTTCTGCACTTGTTTTCAACTGTATTTTCAGCCTAAATAGAATAGTCTAGATTCAGACCTGCTGAATCTAGCCTGTTTTTGTTACACTTTAGCACTAAACCAGCCATCTTGCATTAAGAACAGCTCCCCTGCACCCTTTTGGTAAAAGAGTGTGGATTCAGCCTTGTCTGAGCTGGGGATTGCTGGAAGAAGGTTTATTGTGTATTTTCCTATTGGTAGATTAGCTTAAAACTGTTTAATTTCACCTGTATTTAAGTGTCACGTTTCCTCATCACTGCTTATCGTGCAGCAGGGCTTAGCGGTGCCCTGGATAGACACAAACTCCTTGAAATGCAGTTTTTCCCTAGTCAGCTGTTAGCAGAACCCTCACAAGCTTCTCTGTTGCACTAAAGGCAATTTACTTGCGCATTGAGTAGCGTTGCCGCACCTATAATCCACAATCCTCAATTTAACAACCCTTGATAGTCCTAGTGCAAAAAATGATCAATCTAGCCCAGCCCTTCCTTTAATAGCTCATATGGTAAAAACCTGGGGTTCATATTAAAACACCGAACGATGAAATCAGTGAACGGTGTTTCATCGACACATTTAATGAACGCTGAAAATGTCAAAACCACAGAACAGTGATTAAAATCGCTGTTCCAACCCCTCCAGAAAAAAAAAACATTAAGCACTTCCAAACACATACACTCATACCCTAACCTAATTATACCCCCCCGAAAAAAAACAGTAAACAACTAAATACACATATCCACGTAACCCAACCATATATCTAACAAAAAAAGAAAAAAAACAGTAAACATTTTAAAACTTATGCACTTACCTTAACCCGCACCCTAATCCTAAGGTCAGTAACTGTTGCACAATCACGCTCGAGAGCTATACTGGACAACGGACCACACTACACTCCAGAACAGGCAAAGCAATGAAGCGGTCAAGTGACTTCTTTCCCAGGGAAAGAATTCACTGAACAGCCACTTCGCTGTTTTGCCTGTTCGCCCATGTGTCGACGCAAACACATTCGACAAAATGCTTTTTCATCATTCTAATATGAACCCAAAACCTGCTATAATGAACAGTTTCCCATCCTTTCTCTGGCCAGCCTGATTGACATGGGAATACTGAAGCAATATAGTAATTACCTGATGTATACCGACAATCATTTACTCCTACAATAAACAAATAACCTCTGTGAGAGATTTCGGTACTCTATGAAACTGGACTCACTTCTGTCATGTAACAACAAATTGGATACCAAACAGGTAGTCAGTACACACTCTTCACCTCTCATACAAACTAAAAACACAACACATAGACCCACATATGTGGAGGTACTCACTAGGAGTCTACCAAAAGTTCAGAGACCTTACAAATGTAAATAAAGTACACACATTGTTATGCAAATAGAAACCACTACACATAATGACACATACAAATGTGTCTCAACAAATAATCCCAAAGGCAAAACACCTCTAAACCAAATGTCCTGGTCATATATGACTCCATAGTAAGACACACAGATGTTCCCCTCACCAGGCTGGACAAGGAGAAAGTCACAGTCAGTTGCCTGTGACAGGTGCCAGGATCCATCAAATCATGCATGCACTCAAGTCACTCAACAAGTACAGTTATGACTCGGTCGTAGTTCATGTTGGGGTGATTGACTTGAGATGTACCTCTCTGGACTATATGAAGAGAGATATTACTAAACTCTTAGACTATGTGTCTCAGGCAGGTATAATCCTAGCCCCAAGCAGCATTCTACCTTCTCCCATGATGATGCCACAGTACAAAAAAAAAAATGATTGACTTCAACAGTTGGCTTAGCTTCTGGTGTCCATCCAGGGGGAGCCCAGTATCTTGTTAGCCTTGGATGACATGGTTGACAGGCCACGCTGCTTTGCAGAGATGTTCTGCATCTGATTCCTCTAGGCTTATGGATACTGGCAAATGTGCATGCCTCCCCATAGTGCCTTTTTTAGGTAATGTCAAAACAACAGAATTTCTGACGTAACAAAAGCCACCCTAGGCAAACTCAAGGTTCTGCTGCTCACTGCTAGAAGTCTAAACTTGAAGCTGCACTGCCTGGAAGCACTCCTGAACCTGGAAATTGCTGACATCTGTGCAGTCATTGAAACATAGTTCAAGGCCATGGAGAGCACCCTGGCTGTGCAAGGCTGCAGTCTTCAACACATTCAGACTTCAAAATGAGCATGAAAGAAACAAAAGTGAAGGGTAGCCATCTTCATTAAAGCCAAGTACACCTTGAGACTGGTCAAGGAGTATGACTGTCTTGAACTACTCCATGTCCAGTTAACTCTAGGGAAAATACCATACCACATCATTGCTAGCTATAGGTCCCCCACCTCCACCATGAACCAAAAACACACACTGCCTACCTGGACTTACTGGAATCACTCTCCATACAGTCAACACCATAGTCATGGGTAATTTCAATTATCCTTCCAGCAACTGGGTTATAGATAAGAGAGCAAACACACTCATTCAGAGATTCTTGAACTTTGTAAATTCAAATGTTCTGGAACAGATAGCACCCCACAAGGGGCTGAAATGTCCTAGACATAGTACTCACCAACATGGGAAGTCACTACACTCCCCCCATGTGATGCCTTCCCTGATAAGATCGGACCATAAAGCTGTCTCATTCAAAGTAACTATTGGACCTGACACTCCCACAGGAGACAAAAAACTGAAGAACTTTTCCAAAGCTAACTTCAGACTACTAAGCGATGGTATAAAAAGTTTTATACGCCTGCACTCACAACAATGACTCCAATGCAGAGGTGTACTCAGATGCTCTGTACAAACACTTAAGCAGCTGTATAGACTCGGCCGTACCTGATCAAAACCAAACCTCCCAAAAAAACAAGCCACCCTGGTGGGCCTCAAGTATAAACAGGTTATATAACAAGAGGAAGAAACAGATGTCTAAGAATAAGAGGGAACTGACTCAGCAGGGGAAGAATTCCCCCCTCAGCTTGAACAAGCAAATCAGAAATCTTGTGAAATCCTCTAAAGCTAAGTATGAAGCTAAAATAGCGTGCCTAGAATAAGGATAATCATAAGCGTCAGTCTTTAATGACGTTGAAACTTAAAAGGGAATGCCCAGCTTTGTGCAGAACTGATAACAGATGGTACCACTCATACTGCACCAAAAGGAATCACCAAGCTGCTAGATGACAGATTTGGTGCAAACTTGCCTTCCCTGGCTCCACCGGCCATAACCCAATGCATCACCTGCACCAGTTCTCTGCCTAGTATCTCTAGAGATCAGGTCTTATCTCTGCTCTCCAAGGCCAAAAACATGGCCTTAATGGGATCAGGTAACATCCCAGGATGCTTGCTAAGCAATCTAAAACAGGATCTAGCAGAGCTATTTGGTGTTCTCTTTAACCATGACCTGAGAACTTGGCTTTGTTCCATCAGAGTGGAGAACAGCAGCAGTAATCCCCTTGCACAAAGGGGGGGGGGGCATCAACAGACCCTGGGAACTATAGATCCATAAGTCTAACCAGTCTCATCTGCAAGGCCATGGAAGGAATCATCAAAGACCTTATCAACAAGGACATAGGCAACCATCAGACTCTACATCCAGCCCAATTTGGCTTTGTTAAGGGTAGATCCTGCCTATTAAACCTGGTGGACTTCTTCAAGAAAGTTACCAAGGCCCTGGATGAACGTAAGCCAGTGCATACCACCTATCTTGACCTGGCCAAGGCTTTTGACAAAATCCCCCACTCAGGTACCATTGAAAAACTCTGTTAGGGAATAACCCTTATGTCATTAGATGGGTAGCCAATTGGCTCACCGACAGAACATATACTGTCAAAGTTGGTGACTCCATCTCTACTAGTAGACATGTCACCAGTGGCATGCCACAAGGTTCTGTACTGTGTCCTTTACTGTTCAGAATCTGCTTCTTGGAAGTCCAGGCTAAATTAGATAGCCTTTGGATTACCAAGTTCACTGATGATTTCAAATTGGGTGCAATCATTCAGTTCCCCAATGATGTTAACATGGAGGGGTAACACAGACAAATGACTGGTGCTAAAGCCATGGTCTAAAACTAAATGCAAAAAAGTGCATTGTTATTCCCTTTGGCAAAGTAGAATTTCCCACTAACTACAGTATTGACAACACCCTCCTAAGCTCAAACCCAGTGGTGCGAGACCTAGGAACACAGGTAAATAGCAATCAGAACTTCGACCACCAAGTTTCCTCTGTGGTAAGGAAAGCATTCTACTTTGCATGCCTCATAAGCAAGGGCATCACTTCCAGGTCTAAGGATATTATAGCCCCAGTGTACTTGATCATCATCAGACCAGTAATAAAGTACAATGCTGCCTTTTGCATGTACATCAATAGACACTTGCAGCAGCTGGAGAGACCACAGAGGTTCCTCACCAAGAAAATACTGGGCCTCCAAACCATGATATACATGGCTCTGTCCATACAAAAGATCTGTCATTGTACTTTGTATCATAGAGGCTGCTGACAGGCGACTTGTGCCTGGTGTAAAGGGCATTCTCCAACCCTGCCCTGATGGATATGCTTCACATGCACAAATCTAATGGCACAAGATACACCCACTCTAGAAATCTTAACCTAGCTTGTGGCATTAACAGAACATGTTGGAAAGACAAATATGTCTTCCAGAGGCTGCTACTCCTCTCGAACAAACTTCCAATTCATATGAAGCAGAGCTCCTCACTGACTCTACTCAAGTGTAACCTGGACAAATGGATGGGAGACTGCAAATTCACCCCGGGGTGGCACCCATGTCTTTCATGGACAGGGGGAGTCAGTCAAAGGTGTAGCTAGGATTTTCAAATTTGTACTCACAGCTCTCAAACTGCTACACCCCTCCCCAGCCAAGCTACATCCATTCTCGTAATTCACAGTTCACTCTTTTAGTGTCGATGAAGAGGCATTCGCTGTAATGCCTCTTCAGTAATATAATATAAATTCACTCAAACTCGGTTCCTTGAATTGAAAATGAACCTGAAAGTCAGTTCTTTGAAAAATGCAGTATGGTAGTTGGGGTAGAGGAGTCATGCTTTTGTTTTCTGTAACTAAGGTACAGGTTTTGAGCTTGAGTAAATTACTAACCACCTGCTACCCCTAACTAGGGTGTTTCATTCACACACACACCCCTACCTACCTCTAAGTGCAAGAAACATGGACAAAGCCTAAAATAAACAGGGACAGATATTAAATAATGCTCTCGTGAACTTAGAAAGTTGCTAGAATAACAGGATTTGTGCTAGTATGAGAAAGTTGCTAGAATAACAGGATTTGTGCTAGTATGAATTTTTCTAAAGGACATGAAGTCTGAAACTCAAATGTCTGTCATTATTTAGCAACTTCAGCCTTCAATGATTTTCTAGACAATCACAAAATTTATGAGGAACAGACAAAAAATATGGGGCAAAAATCTGGACATTCTGCAAAATTTGGACAGTTCAGAGGTATGCTACCTACCTACCACACACACACACACACACACACACACACACACACACACACACACACACACACACACACACAAATACCTCTCAATCTCTTAGAGCAACAAACTCATAAATAAAACTGAGGCAAAGGCCCAGAAATAAGGACATTTTTTTTTAAATAGTGCTCTTATAAACTTAGAAAGATAATAGAATAGTAGTAGGTCTTGCATTAGTATAAATTTTCTGAAGGGTATGAAATCTGAAACTCAAATATCTGCCATTATTTTCTAACTTCAGTCTTTAACAATTTGCCACTAATTTGCCAGAAAATGACAATTTTATGAAAAATGGACCAAAAATGTGATGCAAAAATATAAAATTGCCAGACAATACAGCTGGGAACCTGTCAAAGAAGGGACTCCATTTTAATATGAGCACTGTTAACTTGAACAGCTGACAAAATTAGAGAATCTACATGCATTTCTGAAATAAAAGTAATGTATAACTCTGATCATTGCAGTTATTTATAAAAGTAAACCCTCCACGTGTTCTTCCAAAATTGCTATTTTGCGGAGAGATTATTAGGGGGAGAGCAACATTTTGAGCCAAAATTGGGACAGTTGAGAGGTGTGGATATTCCTAATTCTATAAAGCGATTTATTTGTACATACCTCTCAACCTCTTAATGCAGGAAATCTGGACAAGGCCAAATATATTGGGGGAACATACAAACAGTACTAAAAATTGATTTTGTATAAACTTAAGACAGTTGATAGAATATCAGGTCTTGCTTTAGCATGCATTTTTCTGAAGATTATGACGTCTGAAACTTAACGTCGGTCCTTATTTAGTGACTTCATTCCTAAATGATTTGCCAGAAAAGTTTTATTTTGCATTTTACAGCATGAACACCAATAAATATCGGCTAAACAAAGCAATGCAGTCTCACAATGAAACTAGACTTAGCATTAAAATGTCTCTGCCCTTGAAACTCACATTCATTGAAACAGCATTGAAACCCACATTCAAAGAAAATACATTTTGCCAGTGGCAGGTAAAGATTAACTTTGGGCTGTTTTCAAATCATAGGCCCCTTGCACATGAAACATACACATGTTCTTTGATACACCTTCCTGATTGTATTAAATTGTATTCCTTGTACAATACAGTATAGTTGTTAGGGAGCGTTTTAAATTTATTGTTTTGAACATTTTTCCAGTAAACAATGAAACAAAATGCATGCACCAATAATGACAAAACAGCCCAATTCATAACATTTCCATCATAAAAGTCTACTCAAACTTCTACAGTCCACCAGTATCAGTAAATATGCATAATCTCTGAACTAGTAAAAGCCATCTACATAATTCCGCATTAAAGAAATCTGTAACTAATGAAGAGGCTGCTGCTAGCAAACAACTTTATATTTCATGGTTCCATCTACAAATAAAGTGCCTGCTGCCCTTGAGGAATAAATTGCCTATGTTGCATTAAAAACAATGATACGCTAGTAATATTGCAATAGGGAATGGATGGCAAACTGATAAACAGGTTTATAGTTACTACTAGATGTCTTTGCTAAAACAGACTACAGCATCCACCACCCTTTACAACACATTACAGTATCAGCAATGCATCTACCTACTGTGGGAGAAGAACCCACAGCCTTCTGCATCAAAAGCAAGTACACTACCTGTTGTGCTATTAACAGTACAAGCAGACTCAGCATAAGCAGCACTAAACTTTAATTCCCCTGCAGCTCTCAGCTCCTTGTAAAATGTCGACACTCAGCTGTATCTCTTAACTTTGCAGCACAAGAAATCTGGAAAAAGCCAACATTTATTGGGGGTGGGGAACAAAATCCCAAAAACCAGGGACACATTTTAAACATTGCTTGTATAATTTTGGAAAGCTGCTAGAATAAAATGCTATGTTATCACCATACATGTCTTGAACCCAGAATCATGTGCATTACAGTTAGTGCAACATACCACTATGCTAAATCAGCAGTTTGAAGCATAGGAAGACAAACTTAATGGCTATCATTTAGATAGCTCTCAACCTCAGCACAAAAAACCTGGACAAACAAAGCCAATAATGAGGGAATACAAATTCAGTACTCACTTCACACCTTAGCACAAAAAACCTGGACAAACAACAAAAACAATAATGGGGGAAATACAACTTCACTTCTCAGTTCGCACTTCTCACCATAACTCACAACTGTTAGAAAAACAAATGTGAACAAAGTTCAGAAATGGTGGTGGTTAGGGACTTTAGGCTCTTCTTACCCTGACGCAAAGGTACAGGGTTTGAGCCTGAACACCTATAACCAGCAGGTGTATTATGTGGGGGCATTTACACACACACCCTGATAATCTGCTTGTGCTTGCCTTCCAACTACATTTCCCACTTGCAGCGATAATCCGTTTGTCTTCTACCACTCGTTCGCTCATTACTGCACATTTCCTGCTCGCAGCCAGCCAGACATGACGGGAGCTCACTTCCGACAGGCTGGTATTCTCCTTAAATGAGCCAACACTCCTTCAAAAGTAAGAAATACGTACATTTTTTTTTTTAAAAAGCTACCCCCTCTTCTAAAAAAGTTGTACTGAAATCAGTACAGTGCGTATGCCTCCCGACGTCCCTGGAGTCGGCGTTGACCGTAAACTAGCTCTGCAAAATACGTTCACTTAATAAGGACAGATGGGCAACTTGGAATTAACATGGCTAGGCTTATAAGGACTCTAGGGCCGCTAGCTTAGTAACCTTATATGAACCTATGAACCTATATTTGCAGACTCATGAGAATCCTCATACCATTTGGTCTCACTTTTGTACAGGGCAGTGCAATATGATAAGCAGGAGAATCTAGGAGCAAATGTGTTACTTCTACAGCAATAAAGTATCTGGCCCTTCTATGAGTAATGTTTGTGAAAGAAAGCCTCCCTAAGCCCTTCCCCAGATTCCCCTTATCCTGCCACCAGACAGGTCCTATGAATCAATATCATCAAGGAATGAGTGTAGTCTTTAACCACTTTTCTAATACCCACAGCTTAGCATGCCATTTGTAAATGTTTTATTTGTACTTTTTTCACGTCATCTGGCTGATGATTCTTTTGCCAAGCTTGTTTGTATCGGCTGGGATATAAATCATCCAGTCAGAGGAAAAGTAAAGTAGATTTCATTTTTTTTATTTTAGCAATTAGGTAATGTAATCACACTGAAACCACAAACCTTTTCCTTGGCAATTGGGAAGCATTAACTAGTTGAATGAATTGGTCAGGATCACACAGTACATAGCTGAGCTTGCTGGGATTCAGATGCAAGACTCTCAATTCTGCAGTTTAGCGATATAACCATTTTCCCCCTAAACATTTTCTTTCCTGTTTGTTTCCATTCCCACATAGTAAATACAGGGTCATAAGATTTTTTTTTCCAGAAGACACCACAGGCTTCTTTGATCTATTTATCCTCAAGACGTAGGTTCTCCTTATTATCAAATCTGCCCAGTTATACAGCCATCCCATATTTGCCCACCCTTTCATCTTTGAACTCACCCTATCCACCCTTCCCTGCCTCTCAGGCATTATATTCTGTCATTTGTAAATGTAAGCATTTCAGTGAAGAAATTTCTCCACATCCTGAATTTGAAAATAGTCCCTATAATCTGCAATTCATGCTCCCTCCCTCTTGTCACGTCCTGCATTTTTTTATTTCTTATGATTTACAAGAAAGTAGTAACAATACCAGGCAAGCTGTTACAGGTACCATCAGAGGCCTAACCACATTCAACGAACATAGTAACAGTACGAGGCAAGCTGTTACAGGGACCTTGAGAGGCCTGACCACATTCAACAAACATAGCAACAGTACGAGGCATGCTGTTACAAGGACCATCAGAGGCCTAATCACATTCAACAAACATAGTAACAGTACCGGGCAAGCTATTACAGGGACCATCAGAGGCCTAACCACTTTCCCCTTCAAGAAGACATAACTTAAAAGTTCTAGCCACATTTTATGAATACTTAATAGGTTCCCCTCCCATATCAAGAGTGGTTAGATATGATAACCCAGGTGTAAATCTGTGTGTACCTATCCAAGCATCAAGACTAGCCTTAAAGGCAAGCAAAGAAGTACTTATTCAGTTAGGCTGGGAATATACTGTGTTAGGAACCTGTCCCTCCAGCAAATCGTGTTTATTCTTTAGTGTAAATTTAGGACCATGGTACAGGTCTTTGTAGTGCTACTGGTTTTGTTAAAAAACAGGAAGTTAAACAGGATTGGGTCCTCCATGGCTGAAAATGCAGGAAACAGGTCACCTTAGAGCACTGTATGCTGCTGAGTATTACTTGAGTTCTTAGCATACTTGTATATCACCAGATATTTTATTAAATAGTTTTGTTGATGTAGCATGTTAGCTGATGTTGCAGGTTGTTGTTTATTTGTTATATGCATAGTGTTTTAGGCTTTAAGATTATGTTTCTGATTATTTTTTATTGTAACAAAACTAGGATTAGTCAGTAATAAGCAGGAGTTGATATATGTTTTTAAGAGTCTACTTCACATGATCACGTTTTCAAAATATCAAATTTCATATGGTCAAGACAGTATGATCAACATTTTGAAAAGTTGAACTATACTGCTACACTATTCTGGTAACATCTCCCATGCAGACCTTTCTACTTTATGAGATCATAGTAGAGTGAAGATTGAGAAATTTCCCCTTTTTCTCCATTGTAGTGCAATCTCAGAGTTGATATATATAATTAGCAGGTGGTGTGGGGTGCAGGGGTCATCTCCAGTGTTACTTTGTTTTTTGACTTTTCAAAACGTTGATCATATCATCTTTACTATATGAAGTTAAAAATTTTGAAAAGTTCATCGTCTAAACTAAATTTGTTTTTAATGTCAAGTGTGAAGATGTTATCCATTTCTCATTTAGCTCTTCAAAAACAGACTGTTTTTGGTTTATGTGTATTAAGCACAAGGAAATGGCACTGCAATCATTTTCTTGTTGCTGTAAAAGTAGGAAAGTCTGCATGGAAGTTGTTACCAGAATAGTGTAGCAGCACAGCTTCATGACCTTGCTGCACTGTCCTGGTGTTAGTTCTAAATGTTGTTGACATATTACAGACCATTGTGGCAGTCCTAAAAACTTTTGTGTATGTTGAAGTTCAGACTTAGTTTACTGTCCTCCATGAAGATGCTGAGCCATGCTGGTCCTGAGCTATTTTTCAATTATCTGTGACCTAGGAAATAGGTAATAAATTGGGCTAATAATATGCTAATAGCCACCAGGGTCTTTATAAGCCTAGCCATGCAAGTTTTGTCCCCAAGTATATTGGATGACTGTATGGTGGTGTATTTTATTAATGGGATAGCTAAGGGTTATGTGCAACCTTTGTCGTAAAGCATAGTTTATGGCTACCCTGTGTTGTTTGGGTACACAGTAATGTCTAAAATACCAGGTTGTAACTAGAATAATGGGTTTTACAAAGCTGTAACAGCCATTTGTATTGGCTTAGCTGACAACCCATCTAGTGCTGCAGACATCTTGAGTACTTCTTGGGCCATCCTTTCAATATTACTGGACTCTGACCCAGTCACAGACTTCCACCTTGGCTCCCAAGTCAGATGTCTCTTTGACCCATTTTGGAGTCAAGCTCATAGGTACAGCAACCTTTTTTGACATCTTGCTGGGTCAGTTCCAAATGTTCCTTAATGATAAGGTTGATTTTTTTTTTTTTTTGGGGGGGGGGGGGGGGGCAAGCTGTTTGGCACCAGTAGGGGATTTCAGTCTGAACCAACATTCCATGATCCTAACTTCAAAAAGTTTTTGTTGTCTTGGGAACAACATTATTGCCCCTTTCATCGATCCTCAGATTGTGTTATAATAGTGTAAGGAAAGCCTCATCAGTCACTGAAAGAATGCTTCTATTGTGCCTTTGTTAGCCTGAAAACTTAGATCCAGTTCTACTGGTCTAAAATGTACTATCCTTGGAAATGGTTTTTAATTTTATTTTTCTCCTAATTTTAGTTTACCTTCCCACAGCCAGCACCTGAACCTTGAATCCCTGCTTCTTAGGGCTGCATGGAGTGAAGTGTGCATTCTCTGAACTATTTATTTTTTTTAATTTAGTGATAATTGTAAATTAATAATTTTGAATTAGTCCTTCTAAAGACATGCTTCTGGAGCATTTCTCCCCGGGCCTCCGCTGAAAACAGGATCTGTGGAACCTAGTCGGACTTTCCCGGTCAACAAATGTAAAATAAAATTAAAATAAAATAAAATAAAAATAAAATAAATTTATTTACCGTTTGTTGATCTGTTTAGTCCCACTAAGCCAGTGTCCCCTTTTCAGTGGTTACACAAGGTTGTGTTCATACAGACTAGAGGAAATTTAGCTACTTCGATAAATGCAGTGGGTTATTTTACATCTACCTGAGCTACCACCAACTCAGGCAGATGGAAACTCAGTTTAACATCTCATCTGAAGAATGGCATACTCAGAAATGCAGCACCCTCTCCCCCTTATGCTACACTGCAGCAATGTCAGTATTACAGATTTACAAACTATTCCATGTACCTGGTGTGGGAAAGGAACCCACAGCCTCCTGATTCCAGCATCAAAGACAATTGCACTACCTGTTGATCCTCTAACACTATAAATAGATGTAATTAGCACCTATCTGTTGTTAGTATTCTCATGTGGTCTTCAGCTTATCCAAGAACTTTTGGCTTCCTTGTGTCTTGAATAGGACAGGGTTCTTCCAAGCTAATAGAATTCTTGGTATAGGACTATCATATTTGTGTATACTGTGTGCCCTAAATGTTTCTTTATGTGTGTGACTATCGAAGGTGAGCAGAGTGACCCCCAGTGCTACTGTCCATACAATTCAGTTAAGGTGAACCAGTATGCTTCTAATATCTGATTATTTATGCCTGATTGGTCTATTGAGGTATGACCACCTTTCTTCTGAAGTTGTTATACATACATGCTGTCAGGCATTCATCACAGCCAGACTAATACTTAGTTGTATTTCGCTGCAGATGGATAAAATACTTTTTACCCAGTTTTGTATTACTTTGACCTCTCAGAGAGGCAGCTACAGATTAATTTCCCAGGTTCCCTAGGCCAAGGTGGTAAAAACTACATACTCACTCTTGCTGTTTTAATTTTTCAGGAACAGCCATTGATTCAGTAGCCATGGCCTCATTGCTCAGGTGATCCAGTCCATCTTTATGAAATACAATTCAGTCTAATTCAGCACCTTCAACTGTTGTTGCTACTCTTTTAGCCCTATTCCTTTTTGAATACTGTGTTTCTGTTCCTTACTATGTATTTCACAAAACCTTTGCTGTCCTGTTATAATTTAGTCTTCATTCCTTTTAGAGATCTCGGCTTGTAGGCTCCTTAAGTCTAGTATCACTATTGAAGAATATTCTTCCCAGTTACTTTTATTGTATTGTATCTTACAGAATTAAGGAGCTGTTAATGAGCTGATGTTCTTCATGTTTCACTGTTGCAGTCATCACATTTGGGTTATTTGCTTGCAGTAGTCCTCAGTCTGCCTGATTATCAAAGTCTTGGGTCCTGCGTCGGTTGCTGTCTCATCTTCCATGACGTCAGGTAGTCAGGGGTATAAAGCATGCAGCCAATACCATTACATCAGTCTTTCTCGCCGTGCGGTGCCTGAAGCAGAAGCAGTTCGCAAGTGCCAGTCGGTCAACTCCTGAAATTTTCGTTTTCGAGTTTCAGAACCAAAGTCTTCAACTAAAGCTAAGTACCCCGTTGGGGAAACTTTTTCTTGCTCTAAAACGATGTTAGTAAAATTCAATAATTGTATTTCTTGTGGAAAGCAAATACCTCATAAAGATTTTCATTCGTACTGTATTCCTTGCCTAGGCCCTGACCACGACGTACCTTGCTGTCTGGTTTGTCCCTTATTTAAACAGCGAACTATTCATCAACGGTATATTTACGCTTCTAAATATTTTGGTACTCAGTTCAATTATCCAGATATGTCTTCAGTAAGCAATCCGACTACTGACATTCTGAAAAAACGCAAAGATAAAGACAGAGACAGGCCGCCTAGGTCCAAAGCTGCCGACGACGCTTCTCCTATGCTAGTCGCCAGTTCACCAGTACTCAGTGAGGTGCTTTCGCAGCCCCTGATACCCACTACTTCAGATTTGCAGGCTTCTACTGAGACCCATTCGGAGTCTGGTATGCCGTGAGATGCTTCAACTGTAGAACCTGCGGATGTCTCTACCTTGGATGGGTCCGGAGCCGCTGTGTAGGCACCGGCTTCTGAGGGTGTATTCAGGCCTACTGACTTGCATATTAAACCGATGCCATCTTCTTCTTCAAGGCCTAAAACTCGAACCATGCCTAAAAAAACGATGCCCAGACCGCATGGTCAGGCCTCTATGCCTAAAAAATAAATGATAAGAATGACTGAAGAGCTTATTACCTTAATCAGGGGAAGCCAACCTTTCCCCTCTAAGAGACCTAGGACTGAATTTACCTATGATACTTCTGATCAGGATTCTGAAATTTCTGTTTCCTCTGATGACCAGGATTTACCCTTATCTACCTGTGAGGATTCTGATGCAGAGGACTCTATTCCCTCTGCTTTCCCTCCAGAGGATTTCTCTTTTGGTGAAACCTTGCATACTCTTAGGGAGCATTTCCACTGGGAAAGCCAGGATTACTCTGATTCTAAAAAGAGGCTTAGGGATTTCTTACTCCTGCCCCAACACAGGCCTTTAGCTATCCCCCCTGTACTGGACATTGTTGATGACGCCTTTTCGGAATCTAGCCTGGCCCCTGATTCTTTACCTCCTGCTCCCAGAAAACCTGACAGATATTACAGGGTTCCTGATTCACACAAGTTCCTTTTTAAAAATCCTACTGCAGATCCTGAGACCATTTCACAGGGACCCAAGGGCATTAAGGCTACTACTGCCAAAAATCCTACCCCCTCTGATAGAGATTCCAGGGCGCTGGATAGATGGGTTAAAAAGGTATACACTTCTGCAACCTTGGCCATTAGGGCCTTAAGCTGCTAGTTTCATATGTTAAAGTATCAGCAGCATATTATTGGATTGCTTAAAAAGAAAATTATGTTGATTCCTGACTGTGCTTAAAATAAGGATTTACAGGATTTAATGCATTCTGCTAAACAAGTTGGAAAACATACTTTGCAATGTGGTTTTGATTCACTAGAGACATCTTGCAGGGCTGCTGTCACTGAGTCTGTACTTAGAAGGCATGCTTGGCTTAAGGAGCAATCTTTGCCAGATCATGTTAAAGCTAAATTGATGGATGCTCCCTTAAGTCAGGACCACCTGTTTGGCAACAAAGCAGAAGAAGTACTGAAAAAGATGGAGGAAAAAGCTAAATCTATGCAAACTGTTAAAGATTTCCTATAAGGTACAGCCTCCCAGATTTAGTAGGCATTGGCCCTCTAAGAATTAGTCCTTTCCTGCCTCTTCCAGACCTTCTCAGTCCAAACCCAGAAACAGCAGAACCCCCAGGCTTCATTCCCAAGGTACTCACAGGATTAAGCAGTGGGAGGCTCCCACTTCCAAATCAGGGAGTAGTAAGACTCCTTGGTAAACTGTCTCAATGTCTTAACTTTAAAACTTTCAAGCCCTTCTCAACTGACTGCTCTTTTAGGGGGAAGATTTCTCTGCAAGCAAAAAACTGGGAACTCATTACCCAGGACAAATGGGTTTTAAATGTAGTTTCCCAAGGATATAGATTTCACTTCCACACGTTACCAATCCCAAACGGTTGGCCAGATCTACCCCCAAATCAGTGGGCAGAGGCTCAGAAGCAAGTACTCTCTCTCTCTTAAACATAAGGGCTATTTAAACTGTACCAGAAAAGGAAAAGGGACAAGGTTTCTACTCAAGACTTTCCCTGGTACCCAGAAAAGACAACTCATGGCGTGCTATCCTGTACATTTCCATCCAAAACACCTTTTTGGTGATCTCAAAATTCAAGATGCTAACTCTTCACCAGTTGCTTCCTATGCTAGGCAAGGATGCCAGGTTGGCAAC
Organism: Protopterus annectens; assembly: GCF_019279795.1. Lineage (NCBI taxonomy): Eukaryota > Metazoa > Chordata > Ceratodontiformes > Protopteridae > Protopterus > Protopterus annectens. Next base: position 1,217,638,184 of record NC_056747.1, on the reverse strand, counting down.
ACTGGATTTAAAAGAAGCCTACCTGCACATCCCAATCAGGGAATCTTGCAGAAGATACCTACCCTTCAAAGCAGGCTACATGCACTATCAGTTCTCTGCACTGCCCTTTGGCTTATCTACTGCGCCCAGGGTATTCACAAAGTGCCTAGATCCAGTCATTGCATTTTGCAGGCAAAGAAATATTCAAATATACCCATACCTGGACGATTGTCTAATTCAGGCAGAAAGCCAGGACATACTTTTGAATCATCTGGCGTTTGTACACAAGATGCTAACTTGTCTGGGGTACACCATAAACAAAAATAAATCACATCTTGTACCCTGTCAACAAATTATATTCCTGGGAGCAAGCTTGAACACAACTTCCCAGATGGCTTTCCTCATGCCAGAGAAACAAATTCATTTGACAGCTTACTTCAAACTAATGGTCACAAAAACCCTGCTATCTGCAAGGCAAATACTGCAAGCCTTGGGGTTCATGGCCTCCTGCATTCTCCTAATTCCATATGCAAGACTGCATATGAGGAAATTACAATGGTATCTAAAAAGCCTATGGTGTCAACATTCTCAGGATCTAGAAGCAATGATTCCTATCATACTTTGCCTACAGTTAGAGTTACTTTGGTGGGCAGAAGCCTGCCACCAAAAAAAGGGACTACAATTCACTCTACCCCCTGCCACCCAAACCCTAACAACAGACACATCAGATTATGCATGGGGGGTTCGCCTTGCAGGGAAGTGCATTCAGGGCAAATGTAACCCAAGTCAAATGCACCTGCATATCAATCAAAAAGAAATGTTAGCTGTACAGAATGCTCTGACAGCCTTCAAGGACCACATTATTCCAGGACAATTAATGGTAAGGATGGACAACACCACTGTTATGTGGTACATAAACAAGCAGGGGGGGTACCCATTCATACCCCCTCTGCAGACTAGCCATGGCTCTGTGGAACACAGCCTTTTGCTACCGAGTGCATTTACATGCTCAATTCCTGCCAGGAAAGCTAAATACACTGGCAGACGAACTAAGCAGAAATCTCATGGACCCACACAAGTGGAAACTGGAACCAAAGACTTTCAACATGTTGCTAAACAAATGGGGGAGCCCCGATATAGACCTGTTTGCCTCCCCCCAGAACTACCAATTGGACAAATTCTGCACAAGGACTCCCCACAAACAAGCTTGTAAAGTGGATGCCCTGTCCTTCAACTGGAAAAATCTATCAGTTTAAGCCCTTCCTCCTCTGCCTCTCCTCTCCAAAGTACTACTCAAGACCAAAATAGACAAACCAAGGACGATACTGATTGCACCAGACTGGCCATGCCAACACTGGTATCCCTTCTTGTGCAGTGTGTCACTGCTGGCACCATGGCACATGCCTCAGACCCCTACCCTGCTGTCCCAGCAGGAGGACCAGATTCTGCATCCTCAGTTTCAAACCCTGAACCTGGCAGCCTGGCTAATTGTTTGACCTCTCCATTACCATCCCTCAGTAAACAAGTGTTGGATGTCATTTTGGAGGCAAGGAGGCATAGTACTAGAAAATCTTATGCTGAAAAATGGAAAAGATTCTGTTCCTGGAACCAAATGCAAGGGATGGGCACAGCAGCACCCAATTTCCCTCAGATTCTTCAGTACGTAACTGAGATGCTTCACAGGGCCCTTTCTTTTTCCTCCTTCAAAATTCATGCCTCAGCCATTTCAGCTCATTACAACACAGAATCACACCTCTTCTCTCATCCACTGCTCAAGCAGTTCCTCAGAGTGGCCAAAAACTTAAGACCACCCAGGAGAGCCCCAATTCCAGCCTGGGACCTTAACTTTGTATTGGAAAAACTCACTCTACCTCCTTTTGAGCCAGCTGCAAGTGCAGAGTTAAAATTCCTTTCTTGGAAAACAGCCTTCCTTTAAGCAATCACTTCAGCAAGAAGGGTATCTGAATTACAGGCCCTTATGGCAGTGGAGCCTTTCATCATCTTTCATGCGGACAGGGTATCCCTCAGGATGAGCCCCTTTTTCATGCCCAAGTTGATATCCAGTGTGGCTCTTAATCAGTCCATTCATTTGCCAACCTTCTTTTCTAATCCACAGAACAAAGGGGAATGTATACTGCACTCCTTAGATGTGCACAGACAAATTAGATTTTACTTGGACGGGGCTAAACCTCAAAGGAAATCTGAACAATTGCTGGTGGCATTTTCTGCAGGGGCAGAGGGGAAGGCCATTTCAAAGCAAACCATTTCTAAATGGATCGGCCATTGCATTAATTTCTGTTATAAGCACCACAGAAAACCTTTCCCACAGGGGGATAAGGCCGCACTCAACAAGGGCTACATCTACCTCTACAGCCTTTCTCAGAGATGTCCCTACCAGGGACATCCTAGAAGCTGCTCTCTGGAGTTCTGTACATACTTTCACCAAGCATTACCATTTGCCTATTTTCTCTAAATCCAGAACTGGTTTTGCCACTGCAGTCTTGCAGGGACTTATAGCTGGTCCTAATGCTATCAAAATTCCTCCTCCAATCCTTAGCTTTGGGAATCTACCCAAATGTGATGACTGCAACAGTGAAACACAAAGAACATAGTACAGTTGTATACGCTTACCATAAATGTAGATGTTCGAGTGTATTCACTATTGCAGTCCTGTTCACCCTCCCTCCAGCCCCCTGACTTCTTTTCACTATACCTCTATTCTCGTTTACTATGCTTAAAAGCTTTTTGGTGTATTTGCTTTTTTGTTGGAGGTATAACCTTGCATATTTATGTTTAATTGCTTCCCATTAGGGAGGCACCTGAAATCTGGGGCAAGAAAAACTGTAATGTAATGGCATCGGCTGCATGCTTTATACCCCTGACTAACTGACGTCATGGAAGATGAAACAGCAACTGATGCAGGACCCAAGACTTTGATAATCAGGCCGACTGAGGGCTACTGCAAGCAGATAACCCATATGTGATGACTGAAACAGTGAATACACTCAAACATCTACATTTATGGTAAGTGTACACAACTGTACTTTTTCTGTGGTCCAGTGGTGCAAGGTTTGATTCCCTCAGCCTCCATTTCCTAACTTTGTGACTCTGAGCAAGTCACTTAACCAGACACTGCTGCTGGACAGAGTCTGAAAAAGGTTCATGGAGATGAGTTTTTGCAATGGCAAACAAATACAAATAAAATTGTAAATTTAAGCTTCATCATCTTTGAATTGTCAAAGAATCAGCAATCATATCCATCTGTAATGGCAAAGTTATAGATGAGAATATCACAGATATCCATTCTTAGGACTGACATATATTCTGCTCTCTTTGGGAGTTCCACCAGGGAAGACAGGCTGGCGGTACCTTACTTTTGTGTCCAGCCTCAGTCCACTTATTGTGACATTCCCTAGGGTGGTACTGTATCCCAAGTAATTTGCTGACCTGTTTTGGAATAGTGGATGTTTTGTTCGTTTTCTGTCTGCAGCGCAGCCCTTTCTGAACTTCTAGCATCCTATCTCTGGATACCACCCATTGTATCTATGTTTATTTTCACAGAGTAATTTAGGTCATACCTGGATGGCTTGTTTCCTTCCATTCCTTCCAGTATTTTACTTGTCACTGGAGCTCATCACTGAGGCTTAGGATCCAGAGGGAGACTTTTTCCTGCCATCTAAGTAAGATGGACTATCTCCAGTTATGGAATTTTCCTTTCTGTGTAGGCCTTGTTTATTGCCCCTTGGCCTAGCTTACACATGCAGGTGCAGGGAGTACCTTAACCATCTAAGTTTCCTTGTTTAATAGGGTTAGGGTTGTGCCTGTTTTGCCATGCCTTTAGCTTATCCAGTCTGTGGCATATGTTTTGTACTACCACTATTTCTTTTAAATTTTCATTGAGCAATAATTTTTATTTGCAATTAACTGCTGTGTGACTTCCAAAAGCTTTGGGTTGATAATCTGTCTAATGCAGTCTGATCCTTTGTTATACAAGTTCCCATTTTTCAATTTTTGTTTCTTTCCCTTTGCAGATAATTCTGTTCATATTCTCTTTCTTTCTTACTTTCATGACAATGTATCCCCTTAGACTTATGTTTTCTGTATGTCTCCATTTTAAACCTTTACACTCCCTTTGTAAGTCAAGCAAGTGTGCCTTCAACCTTTAGAGCTTATTTTTTGTCTTGATGGGAGAAGTGTCTTGGGTATGCTTCACCCTCCGTTTTTACTCCTTTACTTCTAGGATTAACATAACCACCCCCAGGCTGACTGTGCTTCTGTTAGCCTGTTGGATAGAGTATTACCCAATATATTTCAGTCATTTCAGTGCTCACTTACTAAGTTCCTCTTTGCTAAAGAGTTTTTCTACTGCTGGCCTTATTCCTTATGTTGCACTTAAACCCAGAATGTCCCACTAATGGATTCATTTAAGTCTGTTGTGTCTTTCGGCTTTTCCCGGTTAGGGGTCACCACAGCGGAACTCCGGCCCGCTAATGATTGGCAGTAGATTTTTACGTGCCGAGTTGCCAGCTCTGACGCACAACCTTCATTGAAGGTATGCCCATTTACGCATGTCTCCACACAGAAGACGCTTTAGCTGAGAATCGAACAGGACAACGTCTTACTGTGAGGCAACAATGCTACCACAGCACCACCACCGCAGTCAATGGATTCATCCTTTTTTGATTCATTTCCAGATCCATCATGTTCTTGTTGACTCTTATTGCAGACCTGATATTTGTCCTTACATTAGATCCCAGACTAATTCTTTCTATCTCAGGCTGTTGGATGGCTTACTGACAATGCCTCCTGGTGCTTTTCTGTGAGCTTACGAGATGCCTCTCATTTTTGGAGGTCCTCTGTTGCTTGCCTTGTACCTTGCTCTATATTAGGCTTAATCTTCCTAATCTCAATATGGCAGTGAGCATATAAGTGAACTGAATGCTGATCTTTGGACTCAGAGTCTATTATCCTCTCTTGTCATGTTTTTGACAGATTATTAGTATTAGTCTCCCTTTTCCTTGTGAGGAATTAGTAGGTCAGATATCTCCAGATCAAGTCCTTCTGGAGATGCTTTCTTTTAAGACAGCCTTTGTAGTAAGCAAGTCAGCAAGTTATGCTTGGGATTTCATCCTAGGAAAAGGAAGATGGACCAGTCCAATCACATACAAAAGTTGTACACATGCCATAATGATAGATGTGTAGCACCAGTCTGTCATCGTCCACAACCTCACCTTCTTTCCCTCTTGTCTTTTGATAAAGGCTTGGAAATTGCTTCAGAGAACTTTTGTCTCGTTCCCTTGTTTCTTCTTTTCTTCTGCCCCACCTTCCATGAGCTAACACAGGCTTGGAAAGTTGACCAACAAATGCCAATAAATAAATAAATAAGTAAAGGGCAAAGCTGCATGTACCTACATGCAAGACACTGTACCTCTTGCAGTCATTTAACTAATATATCTAACTCTGATGTGAAGAGGTCATAGAGTAAATTGTATAACATGGGATGGGTTAGCAGACCTTGGAGTAAGTTATACAAGTTGGGATAGGTTACCAGACATTGGGGTAAGTTATATAAAATGGGATAGGTTGCCAGACCTTAGGGTAAGTTATATAAGTTGAGATGGTTTACCAGACCTTTGGTAATTCATGTAAGTTGATTTGGGTTACCAGACCTTGAGGTAATTTATATAACTTTAGATGGGTTTTTTGTCCAGTTGACAGGGTTTGACTGAGTGGAATTTGATGAGTTTAGGTGATGATAGATTAACCATCTTTAGGGAGCAAATTGATGAAAAAAATGGGAAATGTCTGAAGTATGAGGTTACAGTGTTTTGCTGCTGTTGCAGTGTGCTTCCCAGAGGGGTTACGATCAACAGAAGGCAGCAGACAAACTTAACGATGAGGCATGTGTAGGCTGAGTAAAAGAGTGCAATGCAGTCAGTGTGTGAACTTGTGAAAGTAGTATCACAAAAACCATGATTAGATAGATAATCAGTTACGATGTATGCGATGTTCCCATTTGAGGCAGTCTGTTAGAGATAATCCGACCTAATAAAGGATGTGGTTCATTGGAAGGGAAAAGCTTATCTGAGTGCAGTCTTTATTCATTCATACATTTTGTGAATACCCATTTAATTCCATTACAGGATGTAAGAGCAGCCACAGTCATTGTGGGACTCACTGGGCACAAGGTGCAGAAGTTAATCCTGGAAGGAGTGCCAGTCCAGCACAGGACACATTAGGTATGCATTCACTTTCACCCACTTGTACACCTACAGGCAGTCAACCACTCATCTAAAACACATCTTTGGGATGTGGGAGGAAACTAGAGTACCCAGTACCCACACAGACATACAGAGTAGATGTAGACTCCACATGAAAATCACACCAGCTAAGAAATGAAATGGAGAACCATATGTTACCTTTACACCAGTGTGATGCCCATGCAGTTTTTAGCATTTATAACAGACTAGATAACTACTATCTGAAAGAAAGTGAGGTTATATAAGTTCACTGTGTCTTGGGAAGGGTAGGTGAGCAGAACTAATGGAGAATATGTCCCTTGTGTGGCCTTCAGTATGTGGAGAGAAGCAGGACACAAAGCTGAGAATTTAATGTGTTTTAATAATGATGTGTACATGAACAGCAATACGGCAGCAGTAGTAATGTAGACTTGCATTTTTTGCTAGGATAGCAGAAGTGTCTCATGCTGTTGTATGGGAAGGTGTATGGATTAATAAATAGTCTGCAGGTAAATTATGTGTTTTAAATTAAGCAGATGTAAAGTGTTTCTTACTGAAATAAAAAAATCTAACGCCTCTACTCTACAGCTGGCACTGAACTCCTCTGTCATTTATGATAACCAGATATCTGTCTTGAGGAATGGACCAAGATTTGTGACTACTTTATTCTGTGGACATCAGGGAAAGTGAGTGGAACCTGCAGTTACCTTGGACGTAGTGTTAGCAGTTTATTTTAGCTAAAACATAAAATTGTTGTAAAATTAATTTCTGCAGAAAGTGAGTTCTTCAGTAAAGTATGTTTTTTTTTGTTCCCACAGATAGGTATTCTTAGAAATTAGTGGTCAGTAGCAGGTGTAGCATACTGGGATTATTAGTGGTAGCACTGGTTGCAGTAACCCTGGATATTAGTAGTCAGTCATGGTTGCAACATCCCAGGGTATTAGTGGTCACTAATGGGTGCAGTATCCTGCGAAATTAGTTGTTGTAAATGGGTGCAGCATGCTTGGGCAATAGTGGTCAGTAGGGGGTGCAACATCCTGGGGTATTAGTGGTCACTACTGTTACAGCATCCTTTGGTATTAGTGGTCAGCAGTTGGTGCAACATTCCTGCATATTGGAGGTCAGTAGTTGGTGCAACATTTTAGCGTATTAGTGGTTATCACTGGGTGCATCATCCTGAAGCATTAAGGACCAGTAGTGGGTGCAGCATCCAGGGTGTGATGTTATGAGGTAGTGTCATCTGTGCCAGGGAGAGTAGGGCAGTACACATATACATACGCCAGCATAGCTAGCTGGAGTTTTGTAAAGGATTTTATGTTACTTGACTATCACACTGATTTGTACAGATGTTTCAGTTAAAACTATATTTGTAAAGTTATTTGTGTTAAAAAAGCATCAACAGTAGGTCATGCTTGACAGAAAGAATATTTGCATGTATATTAGGTTGTATTGTTGTAACTGATCAAATGCGTGTGTTTTACCAGAGAACGCTGGAAGGGTGGAAAGTTTGAAATTATATTATAGATTTCAAATTCTGCCACAGATCTTAGTAAAGCTGTGTGTGTGTGTGTGTGTGTGTGTGTGTGTGTGTGTGTGTGTGTGTGTGTGTGTGTGTGTGTGTGTGTGTGTGTGTGTGTGTGTGTATTCTACCAGAGTCAGGTGACAGAATCTGACAGGGAAGACTTCTGACAGAATCTATATCTCACACATCCACAGAGAGAGAGAGAGAGACACATCATCTGGCTTTTGTTGTAGTAAGACACTCAGCACACATCAGCTTGCCATGCTTGGGTCTATATTATTTCCACAAAAGATGTCTCCATTGAATCCCTATTCATCAACATGACTTTATCAAATGCATTCAGCGAACTATCACTACATCGAAGTTTTTCCCCTGGGAAAGTAACTCGGTGGCCAGCATCATGAATTAACCCTTTTCCCCACTGTAGTGTGATCTCGGAGTTGGTATATATAAGTGTGGGAGGCGTGTGGGGAGTGAGTATAAAATTATGTAGTTCATATTCCAGTTGCTCTTGTGGCCAAGTAGTTTCTTTCCCTAGGAAAGACGTTCAATGATTGTAACGTTCGCTGAACGCTCTTTGATGGGTAGTGATCGATGAATAGGGATTCAATGAAGATGTCTTTCATGGAAATAATATAGACCCCCTTGCTTTAGTAAGTAGTCCGGGAACAGTAATTCGTTAATCAGGGGCATTTAGTAAGAATAGTTTAGTAATGTTTTCTGCCTCTGTGAGAAAATATCCAACTGTATTATTTTTTTTTATCTCTGTGGTTGAAACTCTGTTGTTTACTGTGGTCAGTACACTCCTGTTTCCTGTTTTGTTATTCATCATTAAATATCTTAATACCTTTCATTGTAGCTGGTGCTTTAGAGAATACATTTAACATCTTGAGAGTACTTATGCTAGTTTTAGTGACACGGTATCCGCTCCTGAAAGCCTTGGTGCTTTGGTCACCCTCTATGACTTGTATTAGTATTCATTTTACACAGCATAATTGGGTACCCTTTGTAAGAGCGTTAAGGTAGCTGACTGTTGGCAGCGTGATTATCTCAGAGTCTGGGCAGAAAGGAGTACAGCTAGTAAATCTGCGCCAGCTTTTCCCAGGTGTGTTTGTTTGTGTGGAAAATTCAAATTTCCAAGTGTGTGTGTCAGCTGTTGGGAACAAGGACACATAGTTCCAAAGTGGTCAGTGTGGAGTTTTATGTGCAGACAGAAAGAAAGTCCAGCCCCAGTTCTGGAGAGTTCTCTCTGTGTGCTCTTAAGGGAAATTGTGCTTGGTGCAGGGAGCTGCATCTTAAAGTACTGTGTGAATCCATCTTTGCTCTTAGTGACCGTCCCTCACCAAAGTCAGTGGTGAGGACTGAGTCTCCTTGATTGCTGGCCCGAAGCAGGGACCCGTCTCACAGAGTATTAGTGGTCAGTACTGGGAAAAAGCATTCTAGGGTATTAGTGGTCAGTAGTGGATGCAGTGTCCCAGGCTGTTAGTGCTCATTACTGGTTGCATTTTCCTGGGGTATTACTGGTCAGTTGTGGGTGCAGCATCCTGGGGTGTTAACGGTCAGTATTGGTTGCAGCCTCCCTGGGTACTAGTGGTTGGTAAGTGTCTCAGACTAAATTCTTAAAGCTTAACATACACAAAAATGTATTCATATGGTTTGTCAGCTAACTTCTTAGTATTACAGAAACAGTCTAGCCAGAAGTTAATGTTCCTCTCTGTTACCGTGGGAATTTTCTTGCAGTATTATGAAGCCCTTTTTTGTACAGCCAATAAAGCTAAGACTGTGATTGTTAAATAAAGTAAGCCATTTCCTGTACCTTTCATTTTAAATTTAATAACACATTTCAGCCTCTAAGCATTAAAGTGATTTACCATTGTTTTTAAACATATCTTAGCACTACAGTATGCATTGTATAAACTCCCTTACAGCACTTTTCCACATCAGGAAACACTTTAGTCATTCCATTCCTATGTACAATTAGTTTTAAAATTTGCAGTTTTCTTGCACTGACATCACTAAGGAAAAACAAGGAAGTTTAACCTCATTGATATAGGCATAGGCAAAGTATCTGTTGCATCTATAGACTTTAATGGGCGCACCACGGCACATGTGCGAAGGTGCCCCATTAAAGTCTTTTGATGTAGCTCACATTACCCTGTGGTACTATCAGTACTGGAAAGGATACATGTTTGGGCCATGATTTAATAAAACATTTATGAAGCTTTTTAACAAAACATCCCAAAGGGTAAGGAAGGTAGTCTTGAAAAATCCGTGACGCCACTTGACTCATCAAATGCCATGATGTATATAGAAGCATCGACAAATTATTATAAAAGTCATAGCACTGGACTTTAAAAGTCATAACAGAGGGTCAAAAACATGAGCAGTTCTTAGTTTTTCAATAATTTATGTACCATTAAACAGATCCAAAGCTATCATTTGAGAGGTCCGTTTAGTAAGTCTTGGAATAATGATGCTTCTTTCTTAAATACTTAGAACTTAGAGCACTTTTATATAGCACTTTTATAACATCCAGAAAGCAAACCATTTTACCTGCTAAATTCACAGAATTTGTGGGTCTACTTTATTCTATCAAAACTGCGTTACGTCGAATGCAAGTTCATCGACACGTAATCAGCGAACTGTGAATCCAGCGAATGCAAAATACAGCGAAATTCGAAATGTCGAAGTGTTTTGGTTGGCCCGTCTGAGCTACAGATCTGTAAGGTAAGTGTGCGATAGTTACGGACATTAGGGTTAGGATTAGGGTGCGGGTTAAGGTAAGTGCATAGATAAGTAATGTAAGGTGGGTAATGTATTTAACGTTTAGTGTAGGGTTTGAGGTAGGGGTTTGGTTAGTGTATGTGTGTGGTTTATTTATTTTGTTTGGGTATAGCTCCGTAGGGTGAGTGTGTGGTAGTTACAGACCTTAGGGTTAGGGAGGGGTTAAGGATAGTGCATAGATAGTGGTGTATGTGGGGTTTAGTGTAGGATTAGAAGTAAGGTTTTGGTTGGTGTATGTTTGTGGTTTATTTATTTTGCTTGGGTGGGTAGTATGTTTCGGGCAGTGGGGTTGGCCAAGTATGACAATTCAGTACTTTGAGTTTCGCGGTTTCGTGCGTTCGATTATTTCGCAGTTCGGTGTATGTGTGTAGATGGAGTGGTGTTCAACATAACGCGCTTTTGTTTAAATAAAGTAGACCCGAATTTGTGACCTCCCTCCCACACAACCTGTTAATGGCCCTTCCTCCTGGTAGAAATGGTTGCATGTACAAACAATATTTATCCCTCTGCCCTCCTCTACATCACCCCACAAATGTGTATCCCTTTTCCATGAGGAATTTGGCTTACTTATATACAGGGGTTGTCTAGGCAGCCTTCTTTGGGGTGGAAGGGCTGACTTTTTCTGTTGAAGTGTCCAGTGCATGCAGTGTCAGTCCATTAGTCCGACACTCCAGTTTATGTATGCACTTGTGATACAATCACACCCAAACTGTATATGCTTTCCAGATTACTTCTGATCCACCCATAAATGTACATCTCAACCTCTTAGCACAAGAAATCTGGACAAAGCCTAAAATGATAAGGGGGACAGAGGCCCAAAAATAGGGACAGAGCTTAAATATTGCTCTTATTAATTTAGAAAGTTGCTAAAGTAACAGGAGTTATGTTAGCAATCATTTTCTGCAGGACATGAAGTCTGAAACTCAAATGTATGTTATTATTTACTGACTTTAATCCTCAGTAATATGCTGGAAAAGCATAAATTCTATGAGAAACAGACAGAAAATATAAGCAAAAATCTGGACATTCTGCAAAAAGCTGGATAGTTGAAAGGTACAACCCAAAACAATGTTCCTGGAGAAGAAAATTCCACCCCTTATGGTAGGAGACACTACCTCTCAACTTATCTGCTCAAGAATCAGGGACAAAGATAACAAGGGACAAAGCCACACAAAAAAAAATGGGCACATTTTTTTAAGAATTACTCTTAATTCACTTAGAAAGTGTATATATATATATATATATATATATATATATATATATATATGTATGTTGTTGTTGTTGTATCTTTCGGCTTTTCCCGGTTAGGGGTCGCCACAGCGGAACTCCATTCCGCTAATGATTGGCAGTAGATTTTTACGTACCGAGTTGCCAGCCCTGACGCACAACCTTCAACGAAGGTACGCCCATTCACACATGTCTCCACACAGAAGACGTTTTAGCTGAGAATCGAACAGGACAACGTCTTACTGTGAGGCGACAATGCTACCGCAGCACCACCACCGCAGCATATATATATATATATATATATATATATATATATATATATATATATATATATATATATATATATATATATATATATATACACATATATATATGTATATTGACATATTTTCTTAAGAATAAAAAGTATGACGCTCTAATGTGTATTATTATTGCCTGACTGTAATTCTTAATGAACTTTACAAGATACAAGCAAAAATGTGAGTCAAAGTCAAGGACGTTCTACAAAGTCAGGCACAGCTGAGAGCTGGTCATTAATCCACAGTTGCATCTCTGCTGGCCACTTCCTCAGATGCTGGATGTGCTACTCAACTGCATCATAACTAGGGATGAAACGTCAACACCAGTGGAATTGACAAACACTTTTGGCAGTTTTTTCCAGCATGCAGATTAGAATATTTTACATACCCAGTGGAATTATTATTTGTCACCAACCAGTAATGTGCACAATATTCACCATATAGTAAAAAGTAGCATTGTTTGAATCTTTGGTGGGTACCTAAGAATAATCCCTCCCTTCTTATAAAGTGGTTGTACCTCTTGTCCCCCCATTTTTGCTCCTGTGGAAGCCCAAGGAATCTACTAGAAGGTCCTGAAGGGATCTGAACAAGGAGGGGCGCTCAAACAGCTGAGTAAACACATATGGGTGAGTGGGGTGTATATCAGGGAGAACACTGATTTTCTTAAGGATTGCAGCTTTTTGGATAAGAACTGTCTTAAAATTATTTCTAAAACCAAGTATTTCATGGGCAGCAGTGGGTGCGGCCTTCTGGTTAAGAAATCAAATAACAGAATGGAGATGCAGAATGGTCTTTAAATATCTCTCTCTCTCTCTCTCTATATATATATATATATGTCTATATATATATATATATATATATATATATATATATATATATATATTTTTTTTTTTTTTTTTGTATGTTTACTGTTAGCATTCACGGTGGTGGTGCTGCGGTAGCGTTGTCGACTCACAGTTAGACGTTGCCCGTTCGATTCTCAGTTAGAGCGTCTTCTGTGTGGCGACATGCGTGAATGGGCGATCCTTTGTTGAAGGTTGTGCGTTAGGCCTGGCAAGCCAGTACGTAAAACTCTACTGCCAATCATTAGCGGACCAGAGTTTCACTGTGGCGACCCCTAACCGGGAAAAGCCGAAAGACACAAACAAACTAATGTTAGCATTGACAGTTCATAACACTGTTGTACCTTAATAACTTCACCATATTTTTAAATGGCTGTACAGCAACAAGCGGCAGCCATAAAGCAACATGTGACCCCACAGCTTTAAAGACCTCTAAGGGTAAATGGAGACTTCATTCTACAGCATGCCATCACTGGTTAGGGTGAACAAGATGGGAGTGATGTTAGAGTTGAATGGGAGAAGGGGGAGTGGAAGACCATACAGTAATGTTCTGGATAGTGTAACGTAAACCTTCAGGGTCAGAACAGAACACGGAAACTGTAGTACTGTGTATAATAAAAGACCAGCACTCTGCCCACCCACCTCAAAAATTAGACTGACATTCTCATACTTTTAATATCATGCATTTAGGAATAAGTGTTAAGTGTCAGCATACATTAAAGCATATACTTTGAAAAGATAGAGAGTTGCAGAACTACAAAGTTAAAACATGGAGTCTATGTAAGGCAGGACGTAATGATGCCTACATACATTAGATGGCGTTTCAGAGAGGTTGAGTGAGAAAAGGGAGCAGGGAGTGCTGTCCCACTGGAAGTCTCTAAGAAGGAGAACTCTGTACACAATCCTAGATGGAATTGTGATTGTAGCCTCAGCCACATTTTACAGCTGAAATAATCTATCACAAAGTGTTAATGTAAAAGGCAGCTTGCTTCGACATGTTCTACATGTCATTGCTTCACAGTTCAGTAACACTGCAAGCTATGTTTGGTTTAAAAAGCAAACAAAAAGAATGCCTCCTGTCACATCATCATAAGCAAAAAGAACAGGAATTACTAGCCCCAAGACCTAAAAATCAAAACAGTTGCATTTGTTAGGGCCAGAAGAGATTTACAAATGGCATTGTAACATTAATAGAACTTCCAGGAGGAATATCTCTATCCTGGGCACTTCATACATGCTTGTTAATCAAGTGATATTTGAGCACTGGAAATTGAGATAGTCCTGCTTTGACATCTCTGGTCATTTTCCCATAACTCCAGGCAGAATTCTCTTCAGATGACAGACTAAGACAAATCAGATCTTTTCCTGCCAAATACGGAGTCACTGACTTTATAAAATACGTAAATGTGTGGGGGGGGGGCACATTATGCCTGTGATCGTGCATGCATTTTATTTACTACAGAAATTCAATTTGTAATATTTGGTAGTGATTGTATGCAGAAACAAGCATGCATGTATTTAATTTGTGTGTGTGTGTGTGCCTGTGTCTTTTTGTGCACACAGATACACATGTATGCATATGTCAGCTTTTATATGATGACTGGGGGCATTTTCTGGTAATAAAACCCATTCATAGATAAAAAACAGAATATTTGATAAATTTGTGTCTTCAAAAATCCACTATTGTGCCAAAGAAATTATTATTTTGCAAGAGTCTTTTTTATAAAATCTTCATTTGCTGAGATTGGAGTTTTTTATTTTATTTTTTTAAGACAGGGGATGTTATAAATGTTGTTTGCTTAGATGTCCTTTAAATAACATTTTTCATGAATTTGACCTTTTAGACTTTTTGTAGTGCTGAGTATGGGTGGGATTGGGATTCCCCAAAAAAATTGCATTTATTTGCAAAGGGTACTTGCACCTAAATCCGCAGATCTGCGGTGGTGCAGCGGTAGTGTTGTTGCCTCACAGCAAGAGGTTCTCCCGTTCGATTCTCAGCTGGAGTGCGCGGAGTGCCTTCTGTGTGGAGTCTGCATGTCCTCCCTGCAGTTGAGTGGCATTCCGAAAGACATGCGTGAATGGGTGTGCCTTCGTTGAAGGTTGGGCATTGAGCTGGCAACTCGGCACTGTAACAATCTACTGTCAATCATTAGCGGACCGGAGTTCTGCTGTGGTGACACCTAACCGGGAAAAGCCAAAAAACAAATAACAGCTTGCATCTAAATCCAAATAAATATAGCTGGCAGTGATTTCAAAAATATTTGAGCAAAGTGCAAGCTATGTTCAGCTTCACAGAATCCCTTTGCACTTACCGTAACTGTAAGACTTAGAGATTACGTCATAAAACATGTAAGGCAGTGTTAAGACACAGGTCACTCTGCCATGCAGTCCAGCATTACATGCTGAGATTTCCAGTATGAAAACACATTTGAAGTAGACAGCCAACACATTAATAGTGCTGCTGTAGCTACACTTGGCAGTTACTGTTATTTGCAGAAATTGTTTTGCAACTTTTTTTATTTGCATTTACCTTATCTGGCTGTTTACCATGCTGCTGATGTGGATGCTCCCTCAGTTTAACATCATTTCTTGGTCGGGTTGCTGGGGCAACAGCTCCAGCTGCAATGGATAATTTTTTTAAAATTGCTGAAGACAAAAGTTAGTTATTAGTAAGGGTAGTAAGGGTTCATAGGTCTATAGGTTCATATCAGGCTGTTGATCTGTGAGGATCGTAAGAAGCCTAGCTCTTCATTCACTTGGTGTTTTTTAGCCCTTATATTTTGCATATAAATAACCCAAAGGCAGGCAGAACAATATGTTGTGGCATTTACTCGTTGCCCCTTTCCATAAGGGCATGGGTGCTAAACCTGCCGTGAATTTGTAGTTTCCCACCCATTCGTCCAAATTACATTTGAATAGAGTAACAGAAGTACTTTGCTTTATATGGAGTGGAAGATGATTCCGTAGAAGAGATATTTATTCTTTGTGGTAAACAGACTGAGACTCCTTGATTGGGTGTTCACAATAACATTGAACTTGCAAATGTGTAATAGGTATGGCAGGATAGGATCTGTTGAGGCTGAATACGTGAGGCAGAGGTCACCTCTCAGTAACATGTATGATACCTAGAAGAGGTACAAAGCTACGAGATGACATGCATAGTTTTTGTGATTTAGGTCCCTGATTTTTTGTTTAGTAAGAAAGTGGTATGGTCACTCCAGTTGTGACAAATGTTTGGGAAAGTACGTAATGAATGGGACATTATATTTAATGATTGGCCTGATATTCAGTGCCAACTTTACTCCTCTCTCCCCTCCCAAAGGGCCAATCACAATACCAGTAGATTGCCAAGCACCCAGTATTACTGCTGCACAGGTTAAAACAGCACTGTCCAAGGCCAAGAATAAAGCTTCTATGGGACCTGTCAATATCCCTGGCTGTGTTCTACATGAACTACAGAGTGAATTGGCACCTTAGCTGTGTGCCCTGTTCAGTCACAGCCTCACCTCAGGCTTTATCCCTACTGAATGGTGCACTGCTACAGTCATCCCTCTCCACAAAGGAGGAGTGACTGACTACAGATCCTGGGAACTAACGCCCCATTAGCCTGATGAGTCTGATATGCAAAGCTATGGAATGCAGCATCATGGGCCTAATAAACAAGGATATAGGGAATCTCCAAACTCAGGATCCTACATAGTTTGGTTTTGTGAAGGGTAGATCATGCCTGCTCAACTTGGTCAACTTCTTTGAGTTATTCACCAGAGCTGTGGATGAAAGCAAGGTGGTTTATACAGCCTGCCTTGATCTGGCCAAGACCTTTGACACAATTCCCCACTCAGGAATCATAGAAAAACTCACTAAGCTAGGCATAAACCCCTATATCTCTAGGTGGGTTGCAAACTGGCTCACAGATAGAACCCACAGTGTGAAAGTAACTGACTCCAAGTCAGACTGCCGACTAGTCACGAGTGGAGTCCCACAGGGTTCTGTCCTGGGTCCTCTCCTGTTTGGTATCTACTTCTCTGAAGTCCAGGCCAACACAAAGGGACTTTGGCTGACAAAGATCACAGACAATTGCAAGTTGGGAGCTATTATTAACTCCCCATGTGATGCTGACATCCTACAGAATGGTGTCACTGAGACCAGTGACTGGTGTCAGAACCATGGCCTTAAGCTCAATACCAAAAAATGTGTCATCATCCCCTTTGGGAAAAACCTGGTTCCCATGAATTACCACATCAATGGTAGTCCATTGAACACAGAAGGCATTATAAGAGATCTGGGAACACAGGCCAGTGGGGTTAGAAAATCCTTCTATGTGGTACATCTCATTACTAAGGGTTTTGCATCCAGGAAGAAGGAGGTCATTGTCTCCCTCTACTCTTTTCTCATTTGGCCAATCATTGAGTACAATGCCCCATTTGGCATGTACCTCACTAGACACCTGCAACAACTGGAGAGGCCATAGAAGTACCTCACAAAGAGGATCCTAGGCCTTAAACACTTGTTCTATATGGACCGACTCAAAAAATCTCCAACTATTCTCTGTCTCATATCACCTACTTAGAGGTGATCTGTGCTTGACTTACAAAGCCATGTTTGACCCAGCTCTGTTAGAAATGCTACATCTAAAGAAATCCCAATCCCTCCACACCACATGCCCCAGAGACCTCAACCTCATTACCACAATCCACAGAACATACTGGAGGGACAGGTCCATAACCAATAGACTTTCCATACATGTCAAGCAGAGCACCTTGCTGACCCACTTCAAGAGAAATCTTGATAGGTGGATGGGAAATAGAAAATTCACCCCGGGAATAACTCCAGTGGCTCTTCTCGACAGAGGAACTGGGAACTAAGGTCATGTAGCATGATGCCAGGGTAATCCTATGGCTAGGCTTGTAAAGGCCCTAGGGCCATTAGCCTAGCACACACCTATGAACCTAACCTACGAATCATTCATGAGAGCTGAATATGGTGGAATGATTACATCCATGGACCTGGACAACATACCTTTAGATGTAAACAGTGCAGTAAAAAAGGGTTTTCTTACAATAGTGGATACATGGTGATCAAAGAGCAGTTCATTGTTGACATCAGATCCCAGATCCCTGACCATGGGATCATCTTTCAGGTGTGTTATTTATAATAATAACAAAGAAAGTCATGCTTGCCCAAAGGCACAATTATGCATTTTTTGGCATTTAGTTTTAGTCCATGGTTTTGACACCAGGTATTTGTTTGGGAAAGACCCTCTTAGAAGATTTTGGTGTTCTCCAGGGAATTTATGAAGGTACCAAGTTTACAATAATCTGGGTCCATTTGCAATCCTCTTTCTGAATTAAAACCTTAAGTTAAGTGCATTCCTGGTAGCTCAGCACAAACTGATACCAGATCTGCTTAACTCTTAGCTATTTAAGCTTGGAATGCAATAGGTGCAGTGGTCCCCCTGGGAAATACAGAAGGGACAAACAAGTAGCCCCCTTCCCAGCCCAATCCCAGTAGACATAGTTATTTGTGTTTTTTTGTGTAATGTTGACTGTGTTTTTCCATAGGATAACCACAATGGATTTGGCTTTGGTAAATCCTAAGATGTCTTTAATATAGTATCTCTGAGGGTGAGAGATAGAAACGAGCATCCAAATTAACTTATTAGCACCACCAAATGAGCATAGCTTCACCTCCATGTTTGTTTCATTTTTTTTTGTTTGTTTTTTACCGAGTGTAACTTCTCCAGACTCTGTCTACCTTTCAAGCTCACTGAGACGACAAACATACAGATTCACACACCCCTCACACACATGCCACATGCACACACAAACAAATACACACACACACACACACACACACACACACACACACACACACACACACACACACACACAAAACTCTCTCCGTATGCCGTGTTTTAGTTGACACTCTTCAAATTAAGGAATTGATAATTTTGTGTGTGAAATTACCTTAACACCAGAGGTACTACATATCAAACCAAATATCTTCTTGCTAGGGGACTTTAATTACCCAAGCATTAGTTGGCACATTTACATATTTAACAAGAGCATGCTCAATACTTCCCAGATTGCTAGGGGGCTTTAATTACCCAAGCATTAGGTGGCGCACTTACATATCTAACATGAGAATGCTCAATGCTTCCCAGAGTTTGTTAATAACAATGCACTGGAGCAAATTGTAAAACTAACCACTAGAGGCTCAAGTATCCTTGACCCTAGTACTTATCAACACAGACCCTGTCAATATCCCACCACACATCTTCTCGCCCCTGATTAAATTTGACCACAGATCATTTACTTTTACTGTCAGGCTTAATCTTACTACCTCACCACCAAATGAAACCATCTGTGGCACTTCTCCAAGATAAATTACTTCAGCTTGTAGAAGACCTATGCAAAATTGCTAACAATCCCATGCAAACGGACTCATGAGAGGACTGCTATATTCACCTCCAGTTTTTACCAGCCTCTAAACAGCAGCATAGTAAAGTATGCACCTGAACCCTAAATATAATGGTAAATTCAGGAATAAACCTCAGTGATGGATCTTCCATATTAATAAACTTTATAACAAAATAAAGAAAATAATGAAAAGTTGAAAGAAATTCACATCTATTACCTCAAGACCACCCTGAAACATGACAACAAAGAAATTAAAGGCATTGTTAGAAAATATAAAGCAGACTACAAACTTAGGGTGGTGATATATACCAAAGGACACTACAAACTTTCTTCAATTTTGTCAGGAGATTAAGGAAAATATTCAACAATGCACTGAGCTCATCTATAGTAATGCCAAACATTCCAATACCAAAGATATAGCCTTTACATTAGCAGACAAATTTAATGCGAACTTTACCCTACTGACCCACACTGTTGCACCCATTATCACTGAAAATATAGTTTTTTTGTTCCTGGAACAAGTTTTAGTATCCTTGCTAAAGGCTAAATGTAGCATTTCTGAGAGACCAGGTAACATGCCAGGAAGCATTCTTATCAGTGCCATTTATGCACTATCTGAGCCTCTGCTAAACTGCTCAGCCTCAGCCTATCCACAGGGTTTGTCTGTGATGCTTGGCAAAGAGCCAGTATGATTCCTGTACTCAGACTGGGTCCCTCTACTGAGCCAGGTAGTTATAGGTCCATCAGCCTCAACAGCCTTACATGCCAAACCGTGGAATGTATCATAGCAGAACTCATTTTGCAGACTTAGGCACTTTAACTGATGTGACTCCACTGAAGAGTGGGTCCCATCTTCTAAATGTAGCAAACTTCTTTGAAAAGGTTACAGAGGCTGTGAACAGTGGCCACTCTCTGCATGCTGCCTATCTTGACCTGGTCAAATCTTTTGACACTATCCCTAATGCAAGTATTATTGAAAAGTTAGTCAAACTTAATGTAAACCTGTACTTCATCTGCTGGATTGCACACTGGCTATCCAACACATCACAGGTAGTGAAAGTTGCTGGTGCCCCTTCTGAATGTAAAATTGTAACTATTGGAGTACCACAGGAATCAGTGCTGGACCTTTTCTGAGTTTAACTTGTAACTAATGGGGTACCACAGGGATCAGTACTGGACCCCCTTTGAATGTAACATTGTAACTAGTGCAGTACCCACAGGGATCAGTGCTGGGACGTCTCTGAGTTTAACTTGTAACTAAAGGGGCACCACAAGGTTCAGTGCTGGGCCCTCTCTGAATGTAACTAGTGGGACCCCGAAAGGGATCAGTGCTGGGCCCTTTCTCAGTATAACATTGTTACTAGTGGAGTAGCACAGGTATCAGTGCTTGTCCTTCTCTAAATGTAACATTGTAACTAGTGGAGTACCACAGGAATCAGTGCTGGACCCTCTGAGTTTAACTTGTAACTAATAGAGTACCACAGGGATCAGAGCCGGGCCCTCTCTGAGTGTAACATAGTAACTAGGTGGACATTTCTATTTAAAGGATGAAAGTGCTTAATATTATTAAAAGTGATCTAAGCCAGTATCCCTGAAGTATGGCTGACCAATTTTGCTGATGACTGCAACCTGGGCACTGTTATCCTCTTATCCACTGATACTAAACTGCTCCAAAAAGTGCTGAAATATGCACATACCTAGTGTACTGAAAAGTGTCTCAAATTAAATGCAGAAAGATGCAGCATAGTATTCAGCAAAAATGCTGCTTCCATTGGGGCTGTAATGGTACTGAAGGGAAGTCCTAGATCTCCCCTCAGGAGTCTATAAGTTACTATGTAAAGTGACAGTACTTCCAGTCTTTTCTGGTACCTTAGAGATTGTAAGACAGTGATCCTCTTAGAGGCACATCACAAAAGAGCATTCTGTTTAATAATTGGCCTAATCAATGCTGAATATAAAGGGACAACATCCTCTTTAAGTTTGGATGATACTCCTTTGACAATTAGATGGGCTAAGAGGAAGGATTTTCTGACCGCTGTCATTACATGATGATCAAAGGAGAGGAAATTATCAACCCAAGTTCCAATAGCTTTAAAAACTTTCTCATTTTGGAGTGGGTATTGTATGTGTTTTATGCTGGGGTGACTGTCTACCAAATGTGATACTGCACTTTTTAGCATTTAATTTGAGACCGTTATTATTAAACCAGGTATTTATGTTTGCAAATTCTTACTGAAGGGCTTGGACATCAGAGAGGGACTTGACAATGATTCCCATTTTACAATCATCTGCAGACTTGGTTAGCCTGAGGTCTTGATTCATGGTCTAGAGTTAAGAAAAGTTAATACTGAACAAAAGAAGCCCCAGTACTGTATTATGCAGAGCACCATTGGTCACCGTCATACTCTCTGATGAGGCACCTGCCACCTACACTATGTATTTCTGTCTTTTATCCAGTTTGCTGTCCATCCTACTGCACTCTGATTGTAAGCATTAAGCTTACTAACTATACTAGCCTGGGGGATTGTGGCAAATGCCTTAACATGTCAAGGTGTGTCATATGGACATCATGACCACTGCCAACAGCCTGTGTTATCCTTTCAAAGAAATTAACCAGATTTATTAGACAAGACGTACCCTTAACAAGCCAAACTGTTGCGGGTCTAGCTTGATGAGATTTCTAATATCTTAGTTTATCAGGTCCGTTGTATTATGTTCCATGGCTTTGAAAATAAGGCTTGCCAGGCTAATTTACTGTAATTATCGAGGCCATAGTATGGCCACCCTTGTGGAATGGCATTAGCACTGCTATGTGCCAAATTGCATGATCAAAACCAGCAGGTAAACTCATGTTAAATAGTGGAAGAAGTGGCCCTGCTTAGTGGTTAATGTCTTCGCCTCCCATGTAAGAGACCGGATGGCTTAGTGGTTAAGGTCTTCGCCTCCTATGCACAAGATACAAGGTTTGATCCTGACCTCTGACCAATGCCTGTTTGGAGTTTGCATGTTCTCCCTGTGTCTCCATAGGGTTTCTCCCATGTCTGAAAAACATGCTGAGTGTTTCTATCTCAAACTCACCAATGAATGGAGCTGTGGGCAGCAGCACAGACTCTACATGGTGCCCTATGGGGGAAGAGTTGTACAGACCAACTGCTTTGGACATCTACTGTGGTGTGCAGTATCCTCAAGATAGGAGAACACGGATAACAGACTGCGCGTCATGGCCGGACTAGCCACTCGATGGTGTAGAATATGGCTCTAGGTGATTTAGTCATGTTGACTAATGTTGCAAAAAATGAGCATTGGTAGTTACCAGTGATAATTGGGTTGAGGACCTGGCCTACTCTGACCCATGCCAAATGGGGTTTATGTGCCCATATTGGCCAGCCATAAAGCCATGTGCCCATATTGGCCAGCCATAAAGCCCAGTAGCCTTGAGTTAATAAGCTACTGGCTGGCTGGTGTCTAGCTGCGTAGCCTGGGTTACTCTGTTGAGCAAAAGCTGGACATAAAACCAACCAACCTGCCAAACATGAACCCTTAATGTAGGTTCACTGACAGGACGCAGCTTGGAAGTGGAGACATGATATGGAGGAGGCTGGACATCCTATGTATCCATGAGATGGAAGGGCAATGCAGTAAAGCCACTTGGCTTGGGATCCAGAGTCTAATACTCAGGTGGAGGGCAGGCAAAACATGGTGTAAGAATTGTGGTGAGAGAGGAGTATCATCAGAATTAATGAAAGAGCCATGGCAGTCAGACTCCAGTGTAATGATAGGGCAGAAACTATATCAGGTTGCAAGGCAAAACAGAAAGATAAAGAAGATAGTCAGACACCCTTCATAAGGGATGCCAGCAACAACATGCTCACCAGTCCAGAGGACATCAAAGGCAGATGGAAGGAGTATTTCCAGCAGCTTCTGAATGAAGAAAACCCCACAGAAGCTGTATTGCCCCAGAAACAGCCTACGATGAAAGAAGAGGAGGAGCCCACCCTAGAAGAAGTAAGAACAGCACTAAGGAAGATGAAGTCGGGGAAAGCAGCAGGCTCAGATGAGGTCACAGAAGATATGATAAAGATGCTGAGTGAGATAGGGGAGAAATGGCTGCTGAGGGTACTCCTAGCAGTGTGGAGAGAAAGGCATATCCCAGATGACTGGAGAATAAGCATACTCATGCCAATGTACAAGAACAAAGGGGACATCCACAACCATGGGCAGTACAAAGGCATCAAAATCCTATCACATTGCATGAAAGGTCTGGAGAGGGTGACTGATAAATGGATAGGCAGAGTAGTAGAATGCAAGATGGGAGATGAGCAGTTTGGATTCAGATCAGGATGCAGCACAACAGACCCGATGTTTGCATTGAGACAGATACTTGAGAAGAAGCTAGAGATGAGGAGACAGTCCAACAAGGTATTCCTAGACTTGGAGAAAGCATATGATAAGGTCCCAAGAAAGCTGATCTGGGCAGTACTGCAGTGGTTTGAAGTCCCAGAAACATTGGTAGAATTAGTGCGGGCTATGTACAAGGACCCAGTGACTCAAGTACGAACAGTGTTCAGCCTCAGAGTGGGGTTCCCAGTGGGAGTGGGTGTATACCAGGGTTCAGCTCTGAGCCCACTGCTGTTCATACTGGTGGTGGACTACATTAGCAAACAGGTTGGAGGTGATAGATCAACAAAGCTGCTGTATGCAGACAATGTGGCAGTGCAGGCAGACTCTGAGCTAGAACTTCAGCAAAGGATAGGAGTATGGAATGCAAATCTAAAGGCACATGGGATGAAACTAAGCACAGATAAGATGGTGATAATGGCAGAAAATGGGGGAAATCAGAAGAAGCTGAGAATAGAGATAGAAGAGAAGATTGTGGAACAGGTAAACAGCTTCAAGTGTCTGGGAGGGGTAGTTCAGGAGAAAGGTAGACTGGATGAAGAGGTCAAAGCTAGAATCAGAGGGGCTGCAGCCAACTGGTATAGAGTATCAGGTGTAGTCTGTGACAGAAGAATGCCAAAGAAGCTAAAAATTAAGGTGTACAAGACAGTGGTGCGACCAGTACTACTGTAGGGTACAGAAACTTGTGCAGTAAAGGCAGAACTGTTGAAGAAGCTAGAGGTGATGGAAATGAAGTGCCTGAGAAAGGTGGTAAGATGCACACTGTTGGACAGATGAAGAAATGAGGACATAAGGGCAGAAGCCAAAGTAGCTCCAGTTGCAGAAAAGATCAAAGAGAACACATTACGGTGGTTTGGACACGTGTAGAAAAGAAGAAGACAATCTGGTGAGGGAGATTTGGGACAGACAGGAAGAAGGTAAGAGGAAGTGAGGGCATCCAGCAAAGAGGTGGATGGATTGTGTGAAAGAAGATCTGCGACAGTCAGGCATGAGTGTTGAAGAAGTCAGGAGAGTGGCACTGAATCGAGAGAGTTGGCTACAGTTAACACGATACCCTGACCCCATGTAGAAAAATGGGAAAAAGGGGGTTGATGATGATAATGATGAAGATGATGATGGCCCTGCCAGGGCTTGTTTAGTTCTCTTTCTATCATCATGTTCCATGGAAGAAGTATACAGTATTTAGTCTAGGAAAGCACCTTCAGTTCATGTTTATTCTTGATGATGGGAGGATTATCAGATCATAGGATGTTACTAGGCTAATGGCCCAAGGGCCCTTACAAGCCTAGCCAAACTTTACTGTTGTTACCATGATCAACACCTATTGCCCCTGTCCAAGAGGGACACCGGTGGAACCCCCAGGGTGAAATTATGGTTACCCATGCAATCATCCACCCTGTGTTTGAAGAGGGCCAATGAAGTGCTCTGTTTGATTTAAAGTTGTAGTCTAGTCCAAAGGTGTGGTAGCCTAATCTGCCACTCCAGCAGGTTCTACTGATGTTACATACCAGGTTTAGGTCTTCAGAGCGAGTAACCTGTGTGCCATTTGCCTTGCAGATGTGCAGCATTTTCAATAAAGCGGGGTCAGAGATCGCCTTAAATGCAAGGCAGAGATTGCCTATGAGTAATCTGTATCAAACAGAATAAAGTGACAGCTATTTCAGATAATCCACATAGGATAGTTGCTGAAGACCGTGAATTTTCTTTGTGAGGAAATGTTGTGGTCTCTCCAGTTGCCACAGGTGCTTTGAAAGGTACATGCCAAAATGGGCATTGTTCTCAATTATTGGCCTAATGAGTGAAAAGTACAGGGAGGTGATAACTTCACTTTTTCAAGAGGCAATGCCCTTACTTATATGGTGAGCCACACAGAGTGCCCTTCTTACCACTCTGGAGACATGGTGATCAAAGGCAAGGTTGCTGTCAACCTGAGTGCCCAGATGTCTCACCATTGAGTGCGTACTTAGGGTATTGCCATTGATGTGGTAATTTGCAGGAATATCACTCTTGCCAAAAAGGATGATAATACATTTTTTTGCATTGAGTTTGAGGCCATGACTTTGGCATCAATCACTTGTTTACGTAAGACCTTCTTGAAAGATGCTCACATTGGAGATTCTTTGACCGCACCCAGTTTGCAGTCATCAGCAAACTTTGTCAGCACAGTCTCTTAGTTTTAGCTTGTACTTCAGAGAAATAGATTCCAAACAGTAGAGATCCCAGGACTGATCCCTGTGGAACACCACTGATAATGGGTCTGCTGTTGGAGGTGGAGTCCCCTATTTTGACTGTATGGGTTCTATCAGAGAGCCATTCTGCAACCCAACTTATGATGTAAGGGTTGATGTCTAGCTGGGAGAGTTTGTCAATGACAGCTGAGTGAGGGATAGTGTCACATGTCTTAGCCAGGTCTAGGTAGGCTGTATGCACAGATTTCCCCTCATCCAGGGCCCTTATGACTCAAAGAAGTCCACCAGGCTTAACAAGCATTATCTCCCCTTGCCAAATCCAAACTGGGTAGGATCTAGTGTTTGGAGATTACCTATATCTTTGTTGATAAGGTCCATAGTGATTCTCTCCATGGCCTTGCATATAAGGCTAGTCAGGCTAATAGGTCTGAAGTTCCCGGGGTCAGTAGAAGCACTACCTTTGTGCAGGGGGATAATGGTGGGTGTTTTCCATTCAGCTGGGATAAAGCCAGTGCTTAGACTCTGGGTGGCCTAATGGTTAAGGTGTTTGCCTTACAAGCACAAGGTGCAGGGTTTGAGTCTCACAAGGGATAACTGGCTAGGCTTAAAATGGCTCACAAGGGCAGTTAGCTTAGTACTAATCAATGAACCTATGATTGAAAAGAGTAGCCAATGGTGATGATAATTCTTGTTTGAGCCCATGTAGGACACAGCCTGTGATGTTATCAGGTCCCATTAATACTGTGTTTTTGGCTTTAGAGCAGGTGCTTATGACCTGCTTTTTAGGGATACAAAGTAGGAGACAGGTGGTAGGGATGTCATGAAGTACGTGTGGCAGGGACGGAGGAGTGAAGTTTTCACCAAACCTGTTGGCTAGCAGGTTAGCTATGTCCACCGGCTCAGTGTATGTGTTACCATTAACTGAGAGATTCAGGGATAAGCAGGCTTTGGATAGTTGCCCCCAAAGTGAAATGCAGACTGAATACTGTGGGAAGAAATAGCCAGGGAATTGTTATGGCTAGGCTTGTATAAGCCCTAGGGCCGATAACCTAGTACCAACCTATGAACCTATGATATTTATTTACCAAGGTGGTTCACTGATCATAAGTGACCATTTTGAGGTACAGGTGAGTACATCGCAGTGAAAAAGGAGAAGACAAAACAGATGCAATGCAACTCACAAATAAGTAAATAAAGCTTTGCTGTTA
Source organism: Protopterus annectens (assembly GCF_019279795.1). Taxonomy (NCBI): domain Eukaryota; kingdom Metazoa; phylum Chordata; order Ceratodontiformes; family Protopteridae; genus Protopterus; species Protopterus annectens. The sequence goes on along the minus strand of NC_056747.1, from coordinate 1,217,611,078 downwards.
TGTTTGCAATGTCTTCTGATTCAGAGTAGGTAGCACCATTATGAGTAAGATCAGAGAAATGCCGAGCTTTATTTCTTAGTCTCCTAACAGTTAATGAAGGATTTGCAATTGCCCTTAACTTCAGATGCTAACCTAAGCTCATGGGCTACTTTAGTATGCCTAATAGTATTGTTCAAGTTTTTAGTCAATTTTCTGATGGTATTCTTGATATTAGGGTCTTTTGATCTGATGTATACATTTAAGGAGTTTTTTGTTTCTTTTGTTGAAGAGTTTATGTTGGTGGACCGGACCACCAGGATGAATTGTTTTTACATTTTTAGTTATATTTAGAACTGGTTGAGACAACCTATTGTATGTATTTATCCAAGTGGGCATAGAACTCCTTTGTGAAGCTGCCTTCTGTGGCAGTATTTGGGTTGATACTGCTATGAGTGAATTTTATAACTTTTGTCATAGAACTTGATGAGATTACTACATCTGAAATCCTTGAGTTCTGAGATATTGTTTTCATTGGGTGTAGAGATTTGAAGGCGATAGTCATTAGTTTATGATCCAAATTAACCGAGGAAGGAGATACCAGGGGAATAGTACACAAAGAAGCCATATTCCAAAGGAACAGATCAGTGGTATTATGTCCTGTAATGGGTTTCTTAATAATGTGGTCCAGGGAGTTTTTGTTTATTAAGTCTAAGAACGTTTGGGCATATCCTACATTGGAGGTACAGGTGCTTCATTTTATTGAAGATTACTTAATTAAAATGTCCTAAAATAATGGAGTTCTTGCCTATAGAGAGCACATTAGGTACATTTAGGAACCTTAAATGATTTTAGGGGACATAGAGGGTGTCTAAAAACTGATAGTTGGTCATGTTTAGTGTGATTTGGAGCTGAATGAGTTCCACTTGTGGCCATCTGGGTATCTGTGTAGAGGTGATGTGGACCGTAACAAAAGAGTTGCCATTAGGTCCAAAGGAATGGTGGGTGCAAAACATAGGCATGAAGGGAGTGCTGTCTGAACACTTAAACCAAGCTTTAGCAATTACTGCCTTTAGAATTTTTAGGTGTGATTAAGGGTCACCATCACCCCACAAATGGGATAAACAGAAAATGCAAATTGCAGACATGGTGGAATTGGTTGTGCTTTTACTAAAGTGTGTAAGCCTTGCAGTCTTGAAGAAGTTGGATTTATTGTATTTTCAGAAGAATTTAGGTAGGAGACAGGAATTGTAAAATTATTTCCGGGTATTGAACAAAACACATTACAGTAGTTACTTGGTGCCCCTCAGTTCATCAGGTACAAATCATGTCTTTTACATACCAAAACATTGCCAAGACATGTTTGCTGTTCAGAACATAGGCACCAGATAAGTCAGGCATACGCAACAGGTGTGAGTTTGTAATACTTTCCTACATAATGAATTCTAGACTTCTGTTGCATGGTATCATTTTAGTTTATTACTCTATTTTCATTCAATGTCTCCTAATATACCACTTTTCCAGATTATATACATGTAGTTATATGCTTGCATGCATACAGTGTGTGTGTGTGTGTGTATGTGTGTGTACAGATGTGTGCATATATTTGTGTGGATATACACATACTATAGACAGATAGATATAGATAGACAGGATATTCGAAGTGCACACACACACACACACACACACACACACACACACACACACACACACACATTTACATGTGTGTGTATATGTATGTACACATATGTACATACACAAACACACACACACACACACACACAGTGGCATTCATATCTAGTTTGGGGTAAAGGGGGCTACCACCTTGGGTGCAAAGTATTAGGTGCCGCAATAGGTCAGACTCAATACTTATATGAATACCAGCATTAAACTGTTGGTGTTGTATTTGGGGTCAAAGCTGAGTTCTGTAGAGATCCATGTGTGGTATAAACTATAGCAACTACTTGCTCACTTTGTACCAAGTAGTCTAGTATAGTTTAAAAAAGAAAAACATGTTTTTTCCCTTGTTCTTCTCATCAGGAGTAGAGCTTTTTTTTTCTTTTATTTATTTATTTACTTTTGGATATACTCCAGATCAGAAGATGGCACCAGGTGCATTATTAGCTAACTACACCAGAACTCTTACAGACACACACATACACACACACACACACACACACACACACACACACACACACACACACACACACACACACACACACACGCATAGATGTGTATGTCTGTATGTATATATTAAAAAAAGAGGGAGAATGCTATTTAGAGGGCATCAGCAATATACCCGGTCTTAAATTCCAGCAGTCAGACAGCTGAGCCATACTGCTTTCTCTGCTTCACCATAAGAATATGATGAATGTGTCAACAGTGTAACAGCATTCTAAGGCAAATCAGTCCACAACTGTTTACATTGGCAGTGAAATATTAAACATGTGGGAAGAAAGTCTGGTGGACTTATAAAACCAGATAGCCATCAGAGTTAGTGTTTGTAGCAACACTGAGCAGTAAGCAAGCACTTCTACAGCTCAATTTTAAAATTTTTAAGCTTAAATTGTTGCTGTTTTCTTCTGTAAAGTGGCACGTTACTGATTTATATAAATTAGCTTGTTGACGTTTTGGCATTTCAATGCAGAGGTGACGCAGCACAGCTTTGCTCATCAGCACAGTGTAATAAATTAAGAATACTTACTTTTCATAAAAAAGTCATAAAACTTGTATAGTTCAAAGTGCAGCCTACTGACAGGTAAAGACAGTGGTAAGTGTCCCGATCACCAAAATATGGGTGGAATTTTTTAACCCCTTGCAAGTATCATAAGCCAAAGTTATGCTGAGCTTGTGCCAGTCATGAGCAGTAGCCCCAACCATGAACCTACTTTGAACTATGCACACTTCCACGTTTGCTATGCTAAGGGCATACAAGATATCATTAAGTAGGTATGGCAGTTGTAGGTGTGCAGTTCTTAGACTCAAGCTCCATGAGTGGCAGGTTTGGAAGAGTACACCAGAAAAACTTTGATTACATGCTGCCCGCCAGCCTTGTGCCAGCAATGTTGCCCTGCAACCTGACATACAACCACCTAACCACTTTTTCAGTGGCAACATTTTGCAGTGGCCCAAATGACAGCAACTGTTCTTGGTCTCCAGCATTAAAAGCATCTGTTATACATTTGCCTAGCCTGGCAATAATGATTGTTTGTCCATCCCCTGATTTCTATGCATCCCATTTATGAAAGAGGTCCACATCTTTATTTCATCTGTAAATGTAGCCCATCCCAACCTCCCATCTTCTCCTTTTAGCAGTTCCCTATTTCCTCTCCTTTTGTCAGCATTTGATGCTCTGACCTCAACCACCTCCTTTGCTGTCAGTAATTGTCAGTAATTGCTAGACACTGATCCCCTTTCCCAAAAGTTGTCCTGTTAGTGAGTCATTTATCTATACTCACTCACTCACCTCTTTTACCTCTTACATATACCTACAGCACAGAAAGCCAATGCCAAGATTCAAACATGCCAGAAATTTGCTCGTGAAATGCATAATGATTCTTCCTAAGAATGACACTGCATTAGCACTATATTTGATAACAGGTTTGGCTTATGGTAGCGGCCATCTTGTGCTACAGTTATCCTGGCTGCACCCCACCTACTATCCTGTAACCCACCCCTTCACATTTTGTCGGGCCTTTTACACTGCAGAGTTGGCGTGTGTTCAAGAATCTGACTTTGTGTGCAGTCAATTAAAAACAATTATTTACAGAGCCAGAAACAGCACATTATATTGTTGAAAAGTTTAGGGCATATTACTGAACACATTTTCCCCACACTCTTTCAAGTTTTTAATTTTTCTATTTGCACTTGTACAGCAGCCTGTTTCTATTATTTTGATCTTTTCTGCTGCTTTTGTTTTTTAATCCATTGATGTATTTTGCTGCTATCACTGTGAATCATGTAGTAATCCATGCATACCATAATAAGTAATAGAGCATTCTTGGGAGGTGTGTCAGATAATAATTTTACATTCAGTTGTGTTAAACGCATGCCACTTGCTGCCATGTAACAGTTGACTTAAATGCCTGTTGAATGTTTTGTTGCTGCTTTACCTTCTTATCAATTCATTTGTTGCACCCACATCAGGTTCATTCTAGCAAAAACCATAGTTTAGCATTTTTTGCCTATTAAAAGAGATCAAAGTTGTGTAGCTTTTGAAGAAAAATTAGAATTATTTTGCAGGTAAAATAGTTTCTACCTTATGTGCAGCATGAATGGAAACAGTGTTTTAACAAATTCCTTCATCATTCACAGTTTAGATAGTCTCAGAAACTGTCACTTACTGACTGCTGTTTTACATAACTATCTGAGCTATTTACCTTAAAACAACCCTTAACAGTTTTAATTTTTCTTTGCAGGGTTAAACATTTGTACAACCAGAGGAGTGAGCTCCTGTCGAGACTGCCTAGCCGTACACCCTAGCTGTGCCTGGTGCTCCCAGCAGGTAGAGATTTAATCATTTTTAATCTATATGTTGAAAAGGGTAAGGACAGGAAGACAGTAATTACATTCTGTTGTGCTGTTTATTGACAGGGAACTGCTCTCTCACTCTGTTAGTTAAGAAGGTGTCCTTCTTCATATGTAAACCAGGAACTCTGGACAGATTAAGTGACTGTCCAGTTCACACAGTTTGAATCAAGATTGTCATATTCACATTAAAGAACTTGTGTATTTTACATGTGATCTGCAGTTCTGCTTCAGGCCTATGTACATATTTAAATAGTTTTTACTTTGTTAATATGTTATCTTAGAAAGAGAATACAGTTGCCATTTCTTGTCTATTTTTCATGGGAAATTTAATAAAATATTTGAATAAAAAAAAGACTGTCATATTATCAACTTTTCTGATCCAGATGCATGCAGATGAACTGGGTGCTTGGCAGAGTCATCACATCAGTTCAAGCTTCTAGAATGTAAATGTGTGGCAGATGGAACAGGTCCAGGATAATATCATAAACACAATGTGTGTTCAACAGTATGAGCAGAAGTTAAACACACTAGAGGCACTTCTAACTAGAAACTAGAAGAAGCAGGGGGGAAGGCTACGTGAATCTGTAAGTGTGTTGATGTCTTGTGTTACAGCTTGTGCCCACTGAGTGCTGGAAGAGACTGTAGAATGGAGTATACATACACACACACACACACACACACACACACACACACACACACACACACACACACACACACACACACACATGTATGTGTGTGAACATGTATTTTAGAGTAGGCAGTCAAACAGCATGCTTTTAGAAAGTAGGGCATCATAAGAATATGAGGAGAAAAAATGTGCAAACATAAGGAGAACATTCAAAACTCCTCAAAGACACTGACCTGAGGTCAGGACTGAACATCGGCAATTGAGCTGTGATGTGGAGCCATTACTGTTAAGTCAGTAGGTTGTGTCTTTGTTTTGTATACATAGAAAGATTTGAAGTGGATCATCCTTATTAGCGAGGAGAAGGAAGGGGGCACAAGCAGCAGATCTTTAGATCATGTTGCACCCTAGATCTGTAGAAGTACTATTTGACAGAGAGAGTTGTGGGACCATTAAGTAGACTTCTGGAATGGATAGTGAGACAAAATCCTGGGAGATATGAGATGGGTAGGTAAAGGGTGATGGGGTTATGGCTGGAATGTAATGTAGTTAAATGGCTGACTATGTAGGCCAGCTATTTCATTCTGCTATCAACAAACATAATGTAGTTGCTGAAGGTGTCTGGATACTGCAGAATGCACAGTTATGTTTGTTGTGTTCCCATCCTGTGGGGGAAAGGCAAATGGATTAAGCAGTCAATAGCCTGAGGCTTGCTAATATTTCATTGCACACATTATTTTCTTAATGGGAATAATTTGTCTTACTACAACAGGCTTTCTGATGTGTTAGAGACCAAAGGAATAGCCCTTCTAGAAGTAGAATCAAGTAAATGGGGAGCCAGAACATATTCCCATGGCATCTTTTGTGTGTCTCTCGGATAGCTTGGGTGCCCTAATGCCCAACCTTCATCTCCATAGAAAGGTAATGTGTAGATGAATAAATGGGTGTATGGTGGTCATTAGGTGGGCAGACAGAAATCAATAATGGTAGGGCAAGACCCAAAAATATTGTACTGAATTCTAGTCCCAAACTTAAGACCACTCATAAAGTTTCTGTAGATCTCCACTGAATGTATTGTGTTTTTTTCATGTTCTCTCATCTTGCTTGACTTTACAGTGTGCATTTTGTTCATGAGTGAACAACTGTTTGAGCTTGCTCTGACTAGTAGCACTTTAGTCACAGTAGTGCTACTGAATTTATGTTACATGCATGTTTTACACTGATACATTTTGACCATCTGTCAAACCTGCTAAGTGAAACTTTTGACAAATGGAAAGTTAGTGCTGCTGACAGGGAATTGTTTTTTTTAGGACAAGTTAGGCATTTGGCTGCTAGAAGATTTATGGGATATGAAAACATATGATATGGCAACGTTATTAATATGTAGGAAGTTTTATTTTGTATGTAGCTGATGAGTATGTGACTACATTTTGCTTTGTGTCCGTATCTAATGGTCACTGTTGATGTTAAGGGTAATTACTGAAGTGGAGAAATGTCATCTCCCCAGTGTGGGACAAACTTAGTGATATTTACAATATTTGGGGACACAGTTGTCTACTTGAGGGATTGTGGAGAGCTGTGACGCCCGCAAGAAATGCTGTTTGCATGTCTTGTACTGCTTTATATCAGTTAGTTTTATATTGAAAACAGTCCACGGTTATATATCACATAGTTGGAACGATGCATACAAATGAGACTAATTCTGAGACTTGAAACATCTTACTTTAACATACAGTAGTCAGCAAATGATCACAAAGGGTAGTGGAACATTTTGTCACTTACAGATCTGCTTTTCTCAATTAGGGTGTGTTTTGGGGGTGATACGTATCAGGGTAGGGAAGAGGATCAAGTAAGGTGCATAACAATGGGATGCAATGACTTGCACTTTTTTATGCTAAGGGCCAGAAGCAAAGCATTTATAGATCTATTAATTCTGTCTGGCTCTAGGACAATTTATAATCCAACTCCAGTTCACCATCTTTAACAGGCAAAATATAATTTACCCTTTTGTACTTTCAGTCATTTCAGCTGCAAAAAATAGTAAAAAGATTCAATGTAGTTTTCAGATACTGATTTTTTAAGCAAAAGGCCTCAGTCAATTCTGGTTGGGAATACAGGCTCCAGAATCATAGCTATTTGACCCAGTTCTCCACTGTTCCTTCTACCTTGAGACTGTACCTGTACAGCCCCTTCTTCTTACTCCGTACCTCCATGATCATTCTGTCACATGTGCTATTGACACTGTGGTGATCTTCTTCCTTACCCACATATGTATCACCCCCAAACACACCCTAATTGAGAAGATCAGAGCTGTTTGGGGGTTGGTACAATGGGTAAGGTGTTTACCTCACACACATACACACACACACACACAAACACACACACACACACACACACACACACACACACACACACACACACACAAGGTACTGGGTTTGATTCTCACCTTTGGAAGAGAAATTGGCTAGACTTAAAAAGTCCACAATGGCAGCTAGTCTAGTACATACCTATGAACCTATGTAGGTGACAAAATGTTCTGTCCTTCATGGCCAGTTGTGGACTACTGTATGTTAAAGGAAGCTGGTTCAAGTCTCAAGTATATGTCATTCTAATCCTATGATATATAATCATGGACTATAAGTCACTGACTGTACATTAGTGGCACATATCTGAGAATTTGGAAAACATTTCAGTCTGAAAAACTATGCTCATTGGAGAATGGTTCTGAGTGCTATTTGTCAGACTACAGGCCTAAACCTAGTGAGCTAAGCAGCAAACATAAAAAGAGAACAAAAGCTAGCTGCACTATTTGACTATAGGAGGATTCGATCATCCTTGTCCTTCAGGCCCATGCAGGTATCTGATTTTGGATACATTGAGCAGAATGATGCCTGTCCAAAGGCAATTAATCTGCACTGGATGCTAGAAAGTTTAAAATAGTTGATGTGCCTTTAGTTTCAGTCCCTGATCCAGTTCTTATTTCCAGTTATATTTCTTAAATGTGTTTGCATTTTTGGGGCTTAGACTGCAAAATGCCACTCAGTGAGTACAGTTTATTTCATAATTTAGGATCCTTCTCCTTTCCCTGTAGTTGTGTGACCATGAAGTTGGTATATGTAAGTAAAGGAGGGTGGGATTTTGTCAGTGCAGTGCAGAGTGATGTGTCAGAGAGTTGCATTGTCAATCTTTTGTGAGAGAAGGCTCTGTTTATGGGTGTTTGGGAGCAATCTGTCATCAGGGGATCACACTGGAACTAGGGATGGACACATCATTTTATATCTTATCAGTGCAGTAGCAACAGGGTTACAGTCATTAAACCCTTCACACCCTGTTATGTAGCTCTAGAACACTGTGAGACATGATATGTCATTCACAAAAAACATGTTCACAATGATCTAGTGCCCCATGTTACGGAAGAAAGTAGTCTGCAGTTATCCAACATGTGACTCGATGGGATTCTCCACCATAAATGTTCAAGTCTGATGAGCCTGAAGCTCTCATGGAAGTATTTGACTTGGTGAGTACAGAGAAAAATGAAAAGCTGAAGCAGATGGTAATTGCTTGTACCTACCAATTCTTCCTTTTTATCTACCTGTAGTCATACTGCATGAAGATGCTGGAGAGGGTGCTTGATAAACAAATATGCAGAGTAGTAGAAAGTAAGATGGGAGATGAGCAGTTCAGATTCAGATCAGGATGCAGCATAACCGACCTGATGTTTGCAGCGAAACAGGTAGTGGAGAAGAAGCTAGAGATGAGGAAAGAGTCTAACTTGGCCATTCCTAGATTTGGAGAAAGCATATGAGAACATACAAAGAAAGTTGATTTGGGAAGTCCTGAAATGGTTTGAAGTTATGGAAACATGGATAGAATTAGTGCTGGTTATGCACAAGGACCCAATTACACTAGTACAAACAGTGTTTGGATTCACAGAGAGGTTCTCAGTGGGACTGGTTGTACATCAGGGTTGGTGGTGGACTACATTAGCAGGGAAGAAAGTCAGAGTAAATAAAGATCAGCAAAGCTGCTGCATGCAGACAAAGTGGCAACTGAGAGGGGGATGGAATGTAAAACTGAAGGCATATGGGATGAACTGAGTGCAAACAAGACAGTCGTCGTGGCAGTAAATGGGGGAAATTAGAAGAAGCTGAAAAATGAGATGGAAGAGAAAATAGTGAAACAAGTTAACAGTTTCAGGTATCTTGGAGAGGTGGTTGAAAAGAAGGGAAGTCTGAATGAGGAGGCTTTAAGGGTTGTCTGAATGAGGCGGTCAAACCTAGAGTCGGAGGGATTGCAACCAGCTGGGAGAGTGTGTGACAGAAGAATGCCAAAGACTCTGAAAAGGTAGGTGAAAAAACAGTGTTGTGACTAGTACTTCTGCATGGTACAGAAACCTGGGCAGTGAAGGTAGAGCAGCTGAGGAAGACTGAGGTGATGGAGATGAAGTGCTTGAGATGTGTGACAGGATGGATACTGTGGGAGAGATGAAGGAATGATGACATCAGAGCAGAAGCCAGAGTTGTTCCCGTTTCAAAGATGGTCAAAAAGGGCAGATTTCAGTGGTTTGAGCACATGTGCAGGAAAACCAAAGATGATTTGGTGAAGAATATTTGGTAGAGGAAGGAAGAAGGCAAGAGGAAACAAGGATGTCCAGCAAGGAGAAGGTTGGATTGCATGAGATAAGACCTGCAGCAGTCAGGCATGACTGTTGAAGAAGGTAGGGGAGCGACACTGAATTGAGAGAGGTAGTGACCGGTCATGTGACACTCTGATCCCATGTAGAAAATGGAAAAAAGGAATTTGATTATGATTATGATCAAAATGATTCCAATTGCAGTCTAACGTGTACTCATGATGTAAGCAGCATTCTTCCTAGTTCCTCTCCTCTGGTGTGCTACTGCTTTATGTTTGTTTGACTCGCACCACTAAAACACAAAACACTGCCTTTGGAACACCAGTTAGCAGGAATAAGTAGTCTGTGGGTGTAATCCCAAATTCTTTAAGTTCATCAGAACTGATGAAGTTCAAGGTGTTTGAATGAAAGCGCTAAACTGTTGTGTTTTCCTTGCTGTGATTTATTAAAGAATTTGGGATTATACCTATGGACTACTTATTTTTGCTAACTGGTGTTCCAAAGGCAGAGTTTTGTGTTTTAGTGGTACTTGGTTCTGCTTTTGTTCCGCTTTTTTGTTTTTATTGACTCATACTACCTTGAAGTATTCAATTGGTGTCCCATTTTAAACTATCCTCTCTTTATTTTTATATGGCATCTCTTTCTTCATGCGTAATTTAACCTAAACATGCTGCCTGTAGAACTTGTATTGGTTCATTTAAGATACTTGAAAGTATGTGTCTTGATTTACTGCTTTCTTCAAGTGAATATCTGCAGTTCTTCATAAGACTTTTGGTACAGTTCTTGTACCACCTTAGTATCCTTCATCTGAGCATCCTTAGTCAGGTGACTGTGTACAGAAGGCACCTGCACAACTGCCAATGCATCTTTACATGGTGCCTGAGTAGCTCTTCATATGGCAGATTAATAGTATCCCAGTTTGTGCTGCTGATGCTTGTCTATGTGCATCCCAAAATTCTCTGGCCATCCTTCCCATCCCTTATGCAAGTCTTCAAAAATAATTACTGCTCAGGCTCCTTGCACATCAATTATTGACAGAATTTCACTCCCAGTGTATTGTCTTTCCTTAGATGTAATTTTCTTATGTGCACCATTTTGCATTTCCCTCCCAGTTAATCCTAATTTTCCATATATTAAGCTATCTTTGTAACTGGGTCAGATCTAGTTTCATTCTCTACACACCTTCCCATTCCATCCATTGTTTTGTAGATCTTATTGTCTTCTGTGAGGAGGCATAGTTTCCCCTTTTAACCCATCTGAAATGCTACTTAACAAAGATATTAAAGAGGATTGGTCCTTATATTGACCCCTGTGTGAACCACTAGTACCTCTTCCTTCCCACACAGTAGGCACCATTTTCCCTTCACACATGGTGCTCTGCTATATAACTGACATTTTACCCAGAATGACACCTTCCATCCACTTGAATATTGCATGCATTATGTTAATGTGGTAAGTGCCATGGTAAAGTCCAAATTAGCCATTTCCACAATGTCCGTAGTCCCACATCAATTTACTGTTGTCATCCATTCCGGAAAGGGAATACATAGGCTTTCCTCTAAGGCACTTGATAATTTAGTCATTTATTAACCAGGTATATCCACCAGATACATCTGCCTGGTTTTAAAGGGTCACCCAGAAGAACCGTGTGATTTCAGAGTCACAGTTTTTTAAGTGCAGCAACTTGTAACCTCCTCTATGTTAAAAGACCGGACTAGATAAATGGTGACATAGAGGTTTGGTAACAGCTTAAAGAAACATGTTAGTCTGTTTTAGATATGTACTATTTCTGTTTTAGAGTACTTGTGGTAAATGTTCAAACTCCACAATACATCCTGTGCTTGGCAAAAAAGAAACTGTTAGCTGTGGTGACTGCTTCTGCAAATGTAGTTGATTTGTAAAGCGGTCAGTCACGTTAACTGATTCTATTTATCACCTTATTCTGATAACTGGATAAGCAGAGTGCAGCAAATGTCCTTTTATCAGTGTGGCTATGACAGTTGTATTAAGGAGAAAACAGCAGTGTTTTAATTTAAATCTGCCTGGCTTAAAAGTGCAAGGGATCTACAATAAGATAGCGTGGTACATTTCCTGAAACCTGTCCTACCAATCACATGATCTAGCTCCTCTCACATAACTGGCACTTGTGAATTGGAGACTGAAGTGTAAAGTGTTTCTTCTCAAGGGTTATGCTGTCTGCACCTTGTAGTTTGGCAGCTGTGCCCAAACTCACCCCAGTCTCTGTGTGTGCTATCTTGAGGTCAGTGCAGCTTATAGAAAAGGGAACTGCACTTGTTCTATTTTTCGTTGATTGCTGTGACCTTGGATGTGTCATACGTAGAGACTGGAAGAGTCAGATTAGAGACCCTACATGTTTTGTTAGTCCAAGGTGACCATTTTGTTACACGACCTAAACCTGGACATTTAAATTGCAGCCTATGTGTAGGCCTACAGCCCTACACTAATCCCTGTGCCCTACATGTGGAACATGCTTTGCAACACTAAATTCAAATATTCTGGGGAACATCTTTACAAAAATAGGGACAGATTTTAAACATTACATTGCTAAGCTTAGAAAGTTGCTAGAATAACAGGATTTTGTGTTAGCATGCATTTTCTGAAGGATATGAAGCCTACAACGCAACAGTATGACATTATTTAGTTGGTTCATTCCTCACTGATTTACCAGAAAACCTTAAGTTTTATGAGGATCAGATGCAGACCAAAAATATGAGGCAAAAATCTGGACATTCTGGACAATTGAGAGGTATGCTATGCACCAAGAGAATTGGGCAATTTGCTGAGAATTCATTTTCTTCTCTGTTCATTACCAGTGTGTCTGTTACACAGAACACATTCCATAGAATCCACATGGTGTGATACTGGGTGAGGAAAGGTGACAGAGCAGTAAATAATGGGGGGGGGCAAGGACCAAAAATAGGGACACTTTTTAAATATTGCTTTTACAAACTTAGAAAGTTGTTAGAATAACAGGTTTTACATTAGCACAAATTTTCTGAAAGGTATTAAGTCTGAAACTCAAATGTCTGCCAATATTTTCTGACTTCATTCTGAATGATTTGTCAACTGTTTGCTAGAAACCCATACTTTATAAGAAATGGACCAAAAATATGAAGCAAAAATCTGGACATTCTGCAGAAATCTGTACAGTTAAGAGCATACCTCTCAAGTTCTCAGCACAAAAAATCTGGACAAAGACATAAATAATGGGGAGGACCAAGGCCCAAAACTATGGATACATTTTAAATATTGTTAATGTAAACTTAGAAAGTTGCTAGAATAAAAGGTGTCGTGTTAACATGAATTACCTGAAGGATATGACACTGAAACGTCTAATTATTTAATGACTTCAACTCTTAATGACTTACAAGAAAATCACAGGTTTTGTGAGGAACAGACTTAAATCTGAGTCAAAAATCTGAACATTCTGTGGAAATCTAAGAAGTATGGGTAAGAAGTATGATCGCGAGAGAGAGAGAGAGAGAGAGTGAGAGTGAGAGACTGTGTCTGTGAGAGATCAGGAGAGTGAGAGCAATCATGAGTTAATGCATGTATGAATGAGGGAGTGACTGTGTGCGTGACAGATCGGGAGAGTGAGAGTGATCGTGTGTGAGTGAATGCATGTATGAATGAGAATGTGAATGTGTGTGTGTGTGTGTGTGTGTGTGTGTGTGTGTGTGTGTGTGTGTGTGTGTCAGAGAGAGAGAGAGATGAGTGAGTGTAATCTCTGGCAGCAGCATCAAGAGGTCTGCTTACCTAACAGTCTACAACACTTGTTTTATTTCATTTAAATTTGTTTTGGGGGACAAATAAACATTTGCTAAAGTAATCCACTCTGCCATCCAATAGACACAGATCTATATGTACCTGCCCAGCTTATATTTTTCTTCTTGGACTACTAAAGGAGCTCCTCTTCTTATCATAGATATAACTCTCCCACCATCTACATTGTCTATATCCTGACTGTAGACCTAACAGAATCTTTTGTCATCCACAAAACTGCCTGAAGTTTTTGTTTTGGATCACTCACTGAAGCAGCACTACAAATGCTGGAAACCATTCAGAGTAAACCGGGACATGTCTGTGTCCAAAAGGCAACTTTTGGGATTCCAGGACAGAGACTTCAAAACTGGGACTGTCCTGGAAAAACTGGGACCGTTGGTCACCTTGTGTTAGTCTGCAATTTATTCTGTATCCCATGATGATCTCTTGGGTGGCAGTAATTTAGTCTATGGTAGATTAACCACTGTAGCTTTACCATACATGGGTAGATTCAAATGCAATCAATATAAATGGGTATGATTAGAAAAAATGTAGTTATCCTGTGCTAACTTACATGCAACACCCACAATTTGATATCCGGAAACCTTGCCCTTCTTCACTATAGGTAAAACATGGGGCTTGCTTATCTCTAACTGGAGTGGTGTGGAAGGCAGGATATGCTCCTTGTGCGACATAAAGAGGTAAAATTCTGTCCTGCACTGTGATCTGGAGGTGGTACAGGTCATTGCAGTTTACTCTATTTTGTTTAGTAGTGCTGGTCCCTATATACATACGGTAAATGTAGTAAAATTTTCTGATGCATACTGTAGGCGGTATTGGGTGAATTGACATGGTAGTTTATCGACTTGTAAAGAAAGGTAACAGGCCAGAACACATTCAACAACTATTAAAGATTATTGACTTTCCAGCACATGGAAACATATTTACACAGTCATCCTGAATTAAACTGTCATATGAATTTTGATTTCTAATTGTATACCACCAAAAATTAATTTTTAGGGAGATTTCTCCCTTATTTGAGTTGGTGTCCCCTCTGCAAAAAAGAGCTTTTTGTCCTTTTGGTTTTTGGGCAGTTTTTTTTTTTTTAGGCAACAGCTGCATAAGTAGTTATATGAATAATGTATGAAGCTTAACTTTTCTCTTAACTTTCTTCTGGTTCATTGACCATCTAGCACTCATGCTTTGGAACCATACCTCTCAACTGTATTTCACTAGGAGAACTCATCTCAGGAAAGTACCAGTAACAGGTAGAGACTGTTGGATGACTTGCTCCACCTGTATTTTGAGAAATAGGACAGTGGATTTGTAATACATGCCAGCACAGCTAGCTGGAATTTTGTAAATAACTATATGTCATTTGTATGTCAAACTGATTTGTACAGATGCTTGTGTTGAAAATGTATTTGCTAAGTTTACTTGTGTTAAATATATCAACAGTGTGCCCTGTTGGAAGGAAAAGAAATGTAAATGTATTATTGCAATTGTTTGAATGTGTATACATTGTAACAGCATATACTAGAAATGAAGAAGTTAATCTTAATCCACCTGACTTTGCAAAATATTCTTGAAATTAAATTACTTTGTGGGTTAAACCATAAAGATGTTATCCTACACTTTTGAATGGAGCCAGAGACACAATCCACTAGGTACATGAACGGCTACTTTCTATGCAGGAACAGTGTAGGAGCTCCTGCATGGAAAATGGCTGCAGAGCAATCCAGGAAAGTGCCGTTTGCATGTGCACTAGCGGCCGTACACTGTTCTTGCATGGAAAGTCAGGCGGGATGCAAATCACCTAATTTGCTAGTAAAAAAACATGCAAATTAGGTGATTTTGCGATCCACAAAGCTGGCCGGACTCCGTGCAGGAACAGTATCAGAGCAGAAATGTATTCAGTTAGTAACTGAAAACATTTCTGCAGCTGAGCAAACGGAGGCAGGACAGCATGTGGAAAGCATGTATTACAGTCAAACACACATGCCAATGGCCAAATATAAGGCCATTAGCATTAATAAATGTTTATATTTTTATAAAATTAAACTTTTTTTTTTTTGGCCGATCATGACCATTTAAGCTCAGGGCAGCGGCGTGCAAACAAGATCGAGCAGAAAATAAAAAAAAAATGAGAAAAGTCAATTTTAAGATAAGTCTGCATTTTGCCATTATAGTCAATGGCATGCAGAATGCAAACAATATGAGGGAGCACTCGTTGTCAAGGGGAAAGGGTCCGTCTAAGTGCAGTAACTAAGGATGTACACACTGGGGTATGCAAATGAGGAGAGTTATACTGAATCACAGATTTCCTCAAAGTGTCAGCTTGCACCTACCCGTGTAGGTGCAGCTAAGGAAGGGGGTGTGTCTGAGGCTGTAATGTCTTATTTCATGAAATGCAGAGCATGTTCACATCCAGGGAGGGCCATTTCTGCTTAAAACAGCTTACATTAGCTAAAAGAGCATGCGCGGCATGCAGCGGACCAAAAAAAAAAACAAAAACAAAGGAAATAGCAGAACTGTTTACATTTGGGCACCGGGTATGCATGGCACATCTTGGGTCTTAAATAGAGAGGAAGTGGGAAGGGGAAACAGCAGTAGGAAGGCAATCAAGGAGAACTAGCATAGCTGGCAGGTGGAATGTATCAGAATCAGCCAGTTACACATGCAGCAGCCCAGCACACTACTATAAAGTATGCAAACACCCTACAGACTGTTTTTTCCCACAAACTCTATACCACCAGTATACACAGACAGGGGATTTTTAACTGGCAAAAATAACTAAATATGTTAGAGGCTGCTGCTGCTTTACTCCATCAATATGTGATAGAAACTGAGGGTGGTGAGGAGGAGAATGCTGATAACCATCCACAGTGAGGAGGAGGACAAGAGTGTACAGACCCAGGTAACCTACCAGGGCCTACATGAGCTGGAGATATTAGAGTGCTATAGGGTGGACAGAGACATTCTATAGCAAATTGTTTAGCTGTGCCAGCCACGCCTTACACACAGAACTAATAGAGGGGAACCCATCCCAGTGGATACCAAGGTATGTCTAAGCTTAAGAATACTAGCCACAGGTACCTTCCAAAGACCAAATGGGGATATCATGGGGGTCTCACAGGCATCAGCATCCAGGGTACTCCACCAGTTCCTGGATGCCATGACACAGCATGTAAATGACCACATATATTTCCCCACTGCCCGTGAGGCGCTGACCACATGTATGCGTCTCTTCCACAGTATAGCAGAATACCCTGAGGTAGCTGGTGCTATAGACTGCACGCACATCCACATGAAAGCACCACCTGGTGAGTGAGGCAGAGTCTACATAAACCGCAAGGGCTTCCCCTCCATCAACTGCCAGATCATGTGCGATGCCCAGGGCATTATCATGAATTTGTATGCTGGCAGCTCTGGAAGCTATCATGACTCCCACATCTGGCATTGCTCACAACTGTATCAGGTGTTTGTTAGGGGGGACATCCCATATGGCCATCTAGTGGGGGATGCTGGCTATGCACTGGAGCTGTGGCTGATGACACCCATCAGAAATGCACACATACCTGAAAAAGAACACCATAATGAGTCACATGCACAAACCAGGATCATTGTAGAGCATGTGTTTGGGATGCTGAAGTCATGGTTCCACTGCCTTGACATATCCGGTGGAGTCTTGCAGTACTCTCCAGCTACATGTACACAAATGTTCATAGTATGTGCTATGCTACACAATATGATCCTGTGGAAACAGCTGCAGCAGGAACAGCAGGGGCCAAGGCCACACAGCCCCCCCAAAATTGCCAAGGCCAGCACAGGCACAGAGGGACTCGGAGGAGAAACATCCTGAGCCTGCCCCTCTAGGCAGAAATAGGTGTGCACAGTATGCCCAGGCCTTGGCAAAGAGGCAATGCATAGCATACACATTGACACTGTAGGGACACAGGCACTGATACCTCTCTCCGACTCACACAGATAGTAAAAGGGATGCCAAACATGACACTACCTGAGACTTAACATGTGTACTATGTGCATCTAACATAGTCGTCCCTCCACCACTGTCCTCAATACTGGCCCAGCAACAAGGTAAGTCACTCTTCCTATCAATTACTGAATGGAGTAGTATGTTCTCATACTTGTATGCATGATATGGATGTAAACATGCAAGGGAGTTCTGTGGCTGAATGGAATAGTAGCAGACAGTATATGGGACAGGAAATTCATAACAAATACTGGTGTCAACATACTAGGCAGCACTACACAAGGTGACATCCCCCACTGTAGTACATGTGATGGCCCAAAGAACTGTGGGTATCAATAGGTCACAACATGGATGTCATTGAGGGTCACATATCCACCACCAG
The DNA here is from genome assembly GCF_019279795.1 of Protopterus annectens. NCBI lineage: Eukaryota > Metazoa > Chordata > Ceratodontiformes > Protopteridae > Protopterus > Protopterus annectens. The sequence goes on along the minus strand of NC_056747.1, from coordinate 1,217,593,155 downwards.
CCTCACCCAGCAGGGCAGGTGTAGATGACCATGAAGAAAGGCTGGGCTAAGGCCCCCAAATGATGGCAATGGTGAACAGCCCCCCACCAGACCTACACAGACATACTACAACAGGTCTGGCAGCTGCATTCCAGTTGTGAAGGGTAAGAAGTCTGAAACTGAAATTTATGCTATTAAGATCTAACTTATGTACTCTACTGATATGCCTCCTGTCTGCATGATAGGTCACAATACAATATGCAATGGAAGCCAGCAGAGTAACTGAAATACCATTACAGTCATTTCAAATGTTAAAGTCTGCAGGTGTGCAACCCCCCCTCCCAACAATCCCATGTAGAAATGCAGTAACAGATAGCCTGCAGCACTCTCAAATGGTCTACAGTCCTCTGGCAAAGGCCCATGCCTCACCCATAGTGCCAATGTATGGAATGTCAGGGGGTCCCAACTAACAACCTACCAGTAAACAGAAAACAAATGCAAGGCTGTGTTGACAAATGCAGGTAGTATGCCTCCCCATGTCCTACTGCAAAGGCTGTGGATCAGGCCATAAATACTACTGGGATAAAGGCCCAGCTATAGGGATACCTCTGAGATATTGCTTACATAATGTTAGGTGGAGGAGAGAATAACAGAGGGGGGGAGTGTAGAAGCATGGATGTCATGGAGTGTGTGAAGTCTGAAACTCTAATGTCCGCCCATACTACTTCCGACTGCAAACCCATGAATGAATAGCCACAAAACCGCTTGTAAACCACAATGTAAAGGTAAACTGACCAGATATGAGTCTGCTTCTGGATAACCTGGGTGTATCTGTACAGCTGAGAGGTATGGCTCCAGCATGATATAGCCATTCCTTGAAGTTGAGCAAAGCACAAGAAGGGTAACCCCAGCCAGCACACTAACAAGGTGCTGCACTATTTACACAGAACCAGCAGTCTATTGTCTGTAGCCACCCCTCCACAATGGCAGGTGTGTGCCAGAATGTGTAGTCTGTATGCCTGAGAATATTGGTCTCAGCAGCATTCATCTTGTATTTCCTGGTAAATAACTGTGAGCAAAGAATGATAACTGTCTGTAGTCAATGAAATGACACATCACGGTGTAAAACAGTACATATGTCAGAATATCTATTCTACAACTAAACATGTCACACAAGCAGCACAGATAGCAATAGTTACAGTATCCCCTGTATGTTAAGCCCATTGTGCAAGGGAGCCAGCAGGATTTTTTGCTGGGGGGGTGCAAACCCTACAGTATCCCCTGTATGTTAAGCCCATTGTGCAAGGGAGCCAGCAGGATTTTTTGCTGGGGGGGTGCAAACCCAGAGCCTCGCCCATGTAGCCCCACCCCTCTGCCCACACAGCCCCATCCCCTCCGCCCATGCAGCCCCACCCTTACACAGCCATTACAGGGTCCCATCACTTGGCTATTTCTCCCTAGTTGCTATAAACACTGTTCAAAATTCTCAGTGTGCATATTGTTTTATGCTTTACTTCTACAATGATTACAGATATCTAGATTTAATTAGGAATCCATGATAATTTTTTTTGCATACCCCGTGTACATTGCAACTAACTCAAGGGAACTTTCAGCTGCCAGCCCTTTTGAATTCTGATCAAGAAGGCTTGGCTGTTCAATTCTCTATACTGGAATAATTTCTCATTCATTGCTAATAATCATTTTATTTACTTGGGTACTAACAGAGTTTTCATTTTTACCTACCATAAAGACAAGGTATTTGTTTTATCTCAAAATACTTCTCCTTGTTTTATTTATTTATTTTATAAGTGACTTAGAAACAACTACTGGGGAATAGTGTTCATTAGCTCAGTATTTCTCATGTATGACACTAAACTGAGTCCCATGAGCCTGTTCAGATTGTACAGATTTAAACAGATTAGTTTATAACACTAGTGTTATTTGGCTTCCTAGATTAGCTCTCAGTAACACAAGTTGCTGTTTAAATAAAAGCTGGCATTCTGTGCTCTGAATGCATGACACATTATAGCTGTATTTAACTTAAACTGTGTGCAGTCACTAAATTATGTATATTTTTTTAATTAATGTTTAATCAAGCATTTCTTCATAATCCCAACATTGACACAGTTGCAAGTCATCATCTTTTTAAAGATAATTCCAATAGCCCTAATATATGCACATTATTAATTATTTTTTCAAGTTACATTTTACTCAGTGAGCGAGGGAAATTCTGGGTGTTTTCTGCTTTTGTGTGGTTGGCCCTTAGTTATATGAAACTGGGTCTATTATCAGTGATGTGAACAACTTTGTTATATGCTTACCTAAAAGCTTTAGACCTTATTTTTTGACACAGACATTACAGTATCCTTCCTGTAACTGTGTTAAACCAGAGTAGCCATGCATAAGAAGTGTACATATTTATACATATGATTATACATATGATTATAATATATACAGATTGTTTTAATTATAATATAAAATAATTTAATTATATCCTTTCTATAATACAGCACCACTTGTTAGTGTGTTTTAAATTTATAGTTTTGAATGTTTTAACAGCAAGCAATGAAACAAAACATATGAACCAATAAAGACAAACTGCCCAATTCAGAACATTTCAACCATAAAAGGCCACTTAAACTCCTGTCATTACAATCCACCAATGTCAGTCAGGATGCACAATCTCTGCAGAAATAAAAGTCATCTTAATGACTCCACATTAAAGATATCTGAAACTAATGAAGAGGTTGTTGCTAGAAAACAACTTTATATTTCAGTGTTTCATCTACTAATTCAGTGCCTACTGCCGTTAAAGAATAAATTGCCCATGCTACATTAAAAAAAATGGTAAGCTAGTATATTGCAATAGGGAATGGGTGGCAAGCTGAAAAACAGGTTCATAGGTACTAGGCATTTCCTCCAAAGGAGGACATACTTAGGACTGCAGCACCCCATCTCCTTAAAATACAAATCTACATGCTGTGGAAGTAGAACCTATAGCCTTCTACATCAAGATGCAAGTATACTACCTGATGTGCTACTTACACTTCTTTAAAATTCTATATGACAATAGTGATACCATTTGCTGAACAAAACAGTTGTACATTTTAAGCAAACTTAGCATGAGCAGCAGTAAATTTCTCTTCCCTTGAAGCATACAATTCCTTAAAAATACACTTGAAAATAAATTCCACCTGCTAACTCTAACTAGGACATTTCACACACACCTCCCTCATCGTCTTAGTGCAAGAAATCTGGACAAAGCCTAAAATAAACAGGGACAGGTTATAAATATTGCCCTCGTGAACTTAGAAAATTGCTAAAAATAACATAATTTGTTAGTATGCATTTTGTAAAGGATATGACGTCTAAAACTCAAACGTCTGTTATTATTTAGCAACTTCAATCCTTTTAGGAGGAATATGGGGCAAAAACCTGGACAGCTGAGGGGTATGCTACCTCGCTCTTATACATACATATACACACACACACTACCTTTCAATCTCTTAGCACAAGACATCTGGACAAAGCCTGTTGTAATGTTGTGGACAAGGGTCCAAAACTAGGGACCCATTTAGAAAGTTGCTGCAATAACAGGATTTGTGTTAGAATGCGTTTTCTAAAGGATGAAGTGTGAAGCTCAAACACATGTCATTATTTAGTAACTTTAATCCTTAGCTCATCCCAGTGATTTGTCAAAAAAAATAATTTTTATGAGAAACAGACCAAAAATATAAGGCAAAAATCTGGACATTCTGTGAAAATCTTTACAGTTCTGAGGTATGATACACACATACATACCCCTACCTCCTTAGAAAGTGGATAGAAGAACACGTTTTGTATTAGTATGCATTTTCTGAGGATATGAAGCCTAAAACTCAAATGTCTGCCAATATTTTGACTTCAATCCTCAGTGATTTGCAAGAAAAAAACACAATTTTATGAGAAACAAACCAAAAATATGAGGCAAAAATCTGGATAATTGTGAGGTATGACCCCCAATTACTTACACACACACACACACACACACACACACACACACACACACACACACACACCTACCTCCCTCTTACACACACACCTCCCTCTCTGTAGAGCAGGTGTTTGCTTTACCACTAGTTGTCTTTAAGTGAAGGACTTCAAAGAGTGCTGCATCATTTGCAGTATAGAAGTCTAAGCTGAAATCACCCCTCAGGAGTCTGTATGATATTGAAGAGAGGGGCAAAGCATTTAGTCTATCAGAATGGCTAAGGATACTCAGGCCTGAGATCTTTTTAGAGAGGAAACATTGAGGGCTCTCAATTTGCTTTAGATGCTTAGGGAGGTATATGCCAAATTGTACATGTCTCAAATAACAAGCTAGCTATTATCTGAAACCCAATCGTACTCCTCTGTGTTAGCATTGATCAGTGCTACTATGTTCTACTCTCACATAAAAGTTTCAACAGCAGCACCACCGAACAGAGTTGGAAACCTGTAATAGCCTTAAAAGCTGTAGTACAATTTGCACTGAGATGAATAAAGTGGGACTATAACTTCTTTGGTTTTGGGGAGATACCATGAAGGATTAGTGCAAGGTAGAAGGATTTTCTAACCACTACTGAAACTTAGTGGTGAAAGAAGAGTATATTGTCATCAAGCATATCCAAGACAACTGTCAAATGTTTAAGTGGAATGTTATCATTATGTAAACAGGAGTCATGCTGGATTCGCCAAAGGAAACTATGCTGCATTTCTTGCTGATAAGTCAATGATTAATACAACAAACATTTGTTTGATCTGGCTCTTCTTGGAGAATTTGAGTATCAGAATGGGATTTGACTACTACTGCTCCCAGTTTGCAGTCATCAGCAAACTTGGTTTAGCTTAGTTCTGTCATGTTGGCCTTCTTGTCAAAGAAATATATAGCAAAGTGGAGTTGGCCCAGGACAGACCATGCAGAATACCGCTGGTGACATTCTTCTGTCTAGTGCAAACACTCCCGATTTTAACAGTACAGGGTTCTCTCAGACAACCAAGTACTTGTATGCTGCAACTAAGTGTAGCTATACCAAATGAACAGTGTTTGTATGTGTTAATACTGCTCATGGTGTTACTGACTTCCCCACAACAACTTAGTATATTTAACTAATGAAGGTGGGGGACCCCCCCACATGGGGTATTCAGGTGGGAGTAAATTCTGTGATAATAATCAAACTTTGGCGATATTGTACTTGAAGGCCTCACCTTGCGTTTCGCGCAGAGGTGGGCATGTAGCAAATGATTGAAGACCAGGTCTGCATATGTAATGAGCCATGAATGACATGGCATTCAAACAATGCAAACAAATGGACTTTTCTTTTTTGGCTAAAAATAAAAACGCACTCTTGAAGAATTTTAGTTGCTTGTTGCAACATTTTGAAGTGTTTCAGATACAAACATAATAGCTTTTTTGCTAAAATAAAAGCCCACTCTTTTTAGATTTGTAGTTGGTTGGTAAGTGATTCAAATACAAAAATAATAGCTTTAGTCGACTAATAAAGGGGAACTTAAAAAAAAATAGGACACTTGCCATTTTCATATCCCCCTCCTCGACAAGGACACACCTGCCCAAATAAGGGACTGCCCAGCATAAAGGAAAACTGGTGGTAACCCTAGGTCAGGACAATAATAAGAAGTGAGCTTATATATACTTTATTTTGAACAAAAAAATGTATCTCCCGATTAAATCATTAGCTTAAAAAGTGACCATGTAGTTTACTATTTAATTTAAAAGAAAATATACTTTGCAGACAGCCAGATGCAGGAACAAAACAAAGTTTCTGAAATATGTCTCTTATTTAATAAATACACATTTCTTTGGTTTATATTAAAATAAGAAACAAACAATTGTTGTTGAAGACAACACACGTACTAAAAGCTGGACAGTGTATTAGGATTCTTTTTGAGGGAATGCATATTCATTAAGTGCCCAATTACGAAACAGCACGGGGGCGGGTCTTGGGCGGGGCTTGCCACCGCATCTGGTGAGGCCCTCAAGTACAAAATCGCCCAAACTTTATATTTATTTTTCTTTGAGAGTTGTTTCCGTATTCTATAGTTTTTGAATGGGGGGTTGATTTGATTCGTTCCACTCTCCTGTTTTCACTGATTTGTTTAAGTGACATGAATCTACATAATTCTACACATAGGCCATGACTGCAGGACACACACTAAAAGAGAATCTCATGGGATTTCTCCACCAACTCACTGGGCAGAGCCTATATAGAATATTTTAGCATTTCACATTGCACTATAATATAAACAATATTGACTGTCTACTGACATTCCAGTTAAATAAGAATCACAAATCCCTCCCAGATTACAGTACTGCGCCAGCAGAATTCCAGGTGTGGGGAGTTCCCATCTATTATGAAATATCCTGTCACTGCCATATTCAGTCACACCAACATCAGTGTCATCAGTACATCGTATGAAATGCTGATTGGTATAACTGCAGTCATTCATCTTCATTGTGTATGTGCCCTATAAACACAAGTATAAGATACAAACCTCTACAGCATTTTGTTTTGTTATATGCTGGATTATACTTAATAAATTCTATAACATATTTATAACATATTGCCAGTGACAGATCATCACAATATTACTACTTAACTTGCAATATCAAATGTAAGTCAGACTGACAGCAATGTACCTAGTAAAATTATTTAGCTGTCATAAATGACTCAAAAAAAGGCAATGGAACTGCAATACCATCCTAAATATGAAATATGTAACAGAATCATTCTCTTTTGATAACATGGGTGTTTTGAATCACAGATGAACTCTCAGTTTACAGCAGGCCAAACAAGACAAACTGTATCTGCAGCTAATGGCCTTTAGCTTATTGTCCTGAATGTATTACTGAAGTCCAGAGTCATTGTACATTCAAGAAAGTGTACTGAAATACTTTTATTTTGGGGGGGGGGGGGTATCTGCATATCTCCCATGGTGCCTTGATAAAAGGAGGTTTGTCAGTATCTTTGTACTGAGTAGCCTGGGTCTGTCTTGTTGAGTCCTACATAGACTTACTGTGGGATTATAAATAAAGAAATAAAAATATTTTGTTGTAGTTTTCCTTTTCCTTTGTAGAGAGTGCAGTTAGTAAAATCAGAAAACTAGTACATTTGCCCTCATTGCCTGTGTATATAGCACATGGCAGAGAAGTGTTAGACTTCATTACACTGCGTCAGCAGACAGCCAAGGAAATGTATAAAAATATTCCTGTTTTCTTGTCGCAAATTTGTGTTTTGCACAAAAAGATAGATATTACTAATAGAAACCTCATTTTAGTTAAGTCAGGGTGGCAGCAAGAGAATGTAGGGAAATGTCACATCAGAATTTCTATTTTTGACCATATGAGACATTGACTAACACCTGTAGAACTGTACTGATGAGTCTGTGTTTCTTGTCCTCATATTCTAAGATATTCATTGCACCAACTTAAAATAAGATCTTGTAAAATGACTTCTGTTGCAAATTTCAAAATTATTACACAAGAATTTTCAATATTAATATCCACTTTGAGAACTCAAAAAGCTCTTTCTCTTAATAAAACTCAGCAGAAATTTCACATCTTTCCTTAACAACACTTCATTTTGTATATGTGTGTGTTTAGAATCTGTTGATAGGGGAAGAGGAGGCATGGAACTCAAGAAGTTTTTTTTTTTCCAAAATCTCTATTTCAATTTTCTTTTTTCAAATAATAACAACAGTACGGTAACTCAAAAACACAAATAAACAATACAAATACCTATCTAAAGAAAACAGAGAACAATCTCGTTCCGAGAAAATTATACATATATATATATATATATATATATATATATATATATATATATATATATACAATATATACACAAGAAGTCACTACATCAAGTAAAGTATCAAATAAACATAAGAACTCAAGAAGTTTTGCAGATTCTGCTGTATGTCAGTAACAGAAATCTGAATGAGCTCTCAGCTGTACATTGACCCAGAGATAGTCCATTCATTACATCACAGTGACCAGGTGTTACACTCTAATTTGGTCACCAACAACACATACAGACCAGCATGCCTTGCCTGTGTGTTAGTGGGATGTCTGCATCCTGTGAACCATCTGCATTTATGTGCAGGGCCTAGAAAAAGAATAAAAATGCTTTAATACAAAAACGGTACTCTTCCATTAATAATTTTTGAACTACGTATTCCAGAAGAAAATCAGAGGAAGGATGAATGTGTCTTTCTGACAGACAAACATACTATGGATAATAGTTAAAAATGTACCTTAAAATGCAGAAGGATAGTGGTGTATAAATGTTCTGAGAATGAATAATAATACACAGATAATAGTGCTAGTAATATGCAGAAGTAAACTGTGTAAAGGGTACCTGGCAAGTACAGCGTGCAGAGTCTTTTACAAGAATGCTAAAGGTATAAATAAAAAGGCAAAGATAACAGTAAGGTAATGGAGCAGTAAACCATGGAAAGCACTGCAAATGTTGAAAGAATATTGTCGGATTAGAAGCTCGAATGAAGTTATTAACTGCATGCAGCTGGAAATGGTCAGTGGACAAATGGTGGGCTTGAATGTCTCATACTGATTAAGAATCATCAATTACTCTGTTAGTCTGAAATGATGTTGAACTGATACATATATCAGTGAACAGGTTAGCATTATAAACCCCATTATATCAACACCACATATGCCAATCAAATAACAATGATAAGCTATATCTCTAGTTCAGGGAATATTATGATCATAAATGTTGTCTGGTTACTAAATATGGATAAAAGGGTTGTGGACTACTTGGTCTACGATGGTAACAGAACAGGGGGCTAGGACAACAATAATGAGCTTCTTTTCTTACTTTATTTTAACTTTTATTTATCATTTGCTGATGAAATAAATGAACTCTGAGCACCCGTCTTAGCCACAACATTGGCCATTACACATACACAAAAATGAAAGAGCACAGAAATCATACAGTAGTAATAGCATAAATGACAGCAAGCATTTCACAGACAAAAACAAAGTGATAGCATGATGCAGACAATAAATCTGGCAACAGCTTTAACAACCAACGGCAGCATCGTAGATTAATGTGAGAAATTGTCAAATATACATACTCACCTCATGCGTCGATTTAATAAGAAAATACTTGCAGTAGCAGTATAGCCAGTTACGTCAGTATTTCCAAAACGAAAAGGCTGAAATATTTTAAACATGCAGATATATATATAGATATATATATATATATATATATATATATATATATATAGATATATATATATATATATATATATATATATATATATATATATATATATATATATATGTACACACAATCTCCAAAAATACTACAAGGTTATGTAAATTCCTAATACAAAATAAAGATTTTCACCTAATGTTTTTGACTTTAATATCACCTACTTTCAGTCATACACACTTTATATTTTTCTTCAAAACACCAACTGTCCCATGTCTGCATCCTTTGTACTACTTTCATGTGTGCACACTTTGTTTTTCTTCAAAAACACCAGCTATCTCGTGTACACATCCTTTGTATTTATTTACAGTATTGACAATACTTTTTACTTTAATAACATATACTATCACATGTGATGATACCCCTAGCACCATCTTATTTATTAGCACCTTGTGTGCTTTGAAAGTGAATGTATGTTATAGCGTTTAATTTGTGTCCCCATCACCATCTTGTCTGTCAGCACCTTGTGTATTGTTCCATATGTAACCTCCATCACCATCTTGTCTATCAGCAACTTGTGTATTATGGAAATGAACAGTATGCAGTTGGAGGCCCATATATACCACCCCATACCCCAAACACCATCTTGTGTGTGACTAATTTTTGTACTGTGGAAAGGAACACTATGCTGTGATATTTAGTATGTACCCTTAGCCCCATTTTAACATTCAGTGCTTTGTGCATGTTGGAAATCGACAGAATGATGTGGTGTTTTCTTATGTACCCTCACAGACCCATCTTACCTATCAGTACCCTGTGCAGCCTGTAAATGAACAGTATGCCCTAGAGCCCTGTATGTGCCTCCCAGCACCTTATCCTTCAGAACTTTGTGTATTGTGAAAATTAACCTTACCCTGCAGTGCTTCATATGTACCCCCTATAGCAATGCTGCCTCACATTATGCGGTTTTCCAGTTTAGTCCCCAGCTTTCTGTGCAAAGGCTACATGTCTTCCCTCTGTTCTTTTGTCCCACACCATATCTTAGTTCCTCCCTCTTACAAACAAACACACAAACCTCCCTCCCTCCTACAAACATACCTACACACACCTCCCTCCCTCTTACAAACACACACACATCTCTTAAACACTAAAACACACGCACACACACCTACCTCTCACTTCTACATTCATCTGGTGCGTCCGTAGTCCAAACGTCCTCTGTAATTCAAATTCCCAGTAGGTGAGTGAAAGATGAAGATGTAAACCATCGATTGCACAGACACAGAAGACGAAAACAGGTCGCAAACACCTGTTGCATCTGTGCGACTGGACGGGATGCAAATGGCGTGCTTAAAGAGGAACTCCCTTTAAAAAAAAAACAAAAAAAAAAGTTTTGTTTTTTTTTAATTAAAATAAAATTAATTTCTCAGCCAGATGGTTCCAGGGGGGTGCAAGTGCACGCCTTGTACCCACCTGCGGGCGTCCTTGCTATTGTGTCTCCATATTGGCAACCTATCTACAGATATCCTCCAGAAACAGTTTGCTAGGTGTAGCTGTAGCACACAAAACCCTGAACTGGAGTCCAACCATCCCTGGAATGGATGCACACACTCAATATAGAAGGTCATACTGGGCATGCTCCTACACTTAGAGACATGAAGACCATGTCTCACAACACAGTGGACTACAGTTATTGATTATTCGCAGCTGTCATGCACACACACCAAACTGTACACCATTGACACACCCACATTGGATAGGAATGCACACACATGTCTAAGGCAAACACATTATAATATGTCAAACATACACACACACAGAGACATGAGAAAGCGAAAGACAGACAGCGACAGAGAGAGCACCATTATGAGGCCTGTCCCACCGACTACACATTCCATTGGCCTATATCACATGATGTGCTGATGTCATTCACTGTAGAAATACCTTTGGTTAGCCCTCAGCCCTATAGTGTCAGTGGTGCTTCTGATAACTGTAACACTACAGTACAAATAGGTATCCATGTAGCAGTTGTGATCTCAGTCCTGTCAAATGTATAGTTGTGTGTGAGATGTATGTGTATTTCTAGATGAATGTGATTGAGGCCATTCACACTCACTGAATCTTCTGTACCCCTCCTTTTGCACCGCTGCTGTCACTCATCTTCAAAGATGTCTTTGGACAGCTCTTCAACATATAAGCTCCATGGCGCTTGTGATAACTGCAGAATACTGTAGTGTAGCAACCTAGTTAGGTAGGAGTTCCAGTTCTGAGCCTGGCAACTGTGTAAATGTAAGTGTTTGTGTGAGAGAGTGTGTGTATCCTTGTAGACACCTGATTTTGTTGTCATTCACACTTACAACCCTTTCCTTACCACTTCTTTACCACTGCTGCTGATGTCACTCACCACCAAAGATACATTGGCACAGCTCTCCAACATGTAAGCTCATACGTTCAATAAATGCAGAACAATGTAGTAGCAATAACTACATAGGTATGGATTTGAATCCCATCCCTGGCAAGTGTTTGTGTGTACATATATATTCCGTAACTCAAAGATTTTGGCCCCATTTACACCCAGTACACATCTCAGTGCCTGTCTTTAGCAGTCCTGCAGATATCATCCACCTTAGAAGTACCTGTTGCCAACCCTAAACCATGTAAGGTCAGTGGTGCATGTGGTAAGTGCGTAACATAATGGTCCCAAAAGATTATTACATAGGGGTTTAAACCTCACCTCTGGCAAATGTAATGTATGTGTAGGGTAAAATACTTTTTGGAATCTCTTACCCACTACATCACCCAATGCCAGTATTTACAAGGGCTGGTGATGTTCCTCGCCTTAGAAGTACCTTGGGACAACATCCATCCATCAAATAAGCTCTGTAGTACATGCAATAAATGCAGTACACTGTAGTAGCAATACATAGCTAGGTAGGGGTTTGAATCTCAGTAGTGGCAAGTGTGTGTGTCGTCAGTATCCTGTGTGGGGGTTGGTGTGATTGTGTAAAAAAAAGATCTATTGGGGGTCGGGTTTTGCTAAATTATTATGTTGAGGACCTAGTATATGTCACAATGTCCACATTACAAGGCCAACAGATATCAAACACCAGAGAGGTTGGTGTAGACAATCCACAGCCCTAAATGTGACAGTATGGATTAGTGAACAATATAGGCAACCCTTCTATTACTCAGAGACCACTCTCCACCCACGTGTCATACACAAACACACTTGGCTAGGCAACAACCACTATATTGGTAGTTCCCCTGCATATTGCCTCACAGATAGTACCTGCAGTGTGATAGCAATGGACTACATGCCTGTGATCACAACAGTGCCACTGACATCAGAAAGTACTTTGATGTGTTACATGTTCTGACTGAGTGTGTGTTACCCAGCAAGTAAAAGGACATGGCACCCTGTTCCATCCACTCAGTAGCCCAATAAATGTGTACAGTGGCCCTTTTTCCATGTTCCCCACTGGATGCCTGCAACAAGTGTAGAGTCTGCAAATGTACCCCACAAAGGGAATACCATGCCTTATACACATGCCCTGTATGGACAGATGCCACTAACTCCACTGAATACCCATAATATACTATCAATGTAGGTGCAATCATGACCTCAGTTACATAGCCAGGTCTCACCAAATGAAGTCAGGAATGCTACGTCAGAAGATACCAATCTGTCCACACAACATGCCCCAGAGACCTCAAGCACACTTCCACATGTCAAAGAGCATGCATGTGGGACATGTGCACAACCCAGACACTGTCCATGTTATGGAATATAGATAAAATACATGGGAAGCAGTGCACATGACTGACCACCCACAATAGAAACCTGGATGAGTGGATGAGGAATACAATACCCACCCCTGGGGACCACTCCAGTGACTATACCCCTGAGCCACACTAGGGACTATTGTCATGTGGCCTGATGCCAAGGTATTCCCTTGGGCTAGCCTTGTAGAGCCTTCAGGCGCATTCACCTACTACACACCTATGAAGCAATGAATCTATGGATCTCAGTACTGGCAAGTGTGTGTGTGTGTGTGTGTGTGTGTGTGTGTGTGTGTGTGTGTGTGTGTGTGTGTGTGTGTGTGTGTGTGTGTGTGAATAGTAATCCCAGTGTGTTTGGTTGATGAATATCCCCTGTGGCTGTGGTTATTAGCAATCAGAGGTGTGTCCAAACCAGAACATGTACCATTCTCCATTCTACAACAGATGTTGTACATCAGCATATACCTATGTACAACCCTCAGCCCTATAATCTGAGGCATATGCAATCACTGTGTTACAGACCGGGAATTACCATGCACATACTGTACCCTGCCTATGACATGATGGATGTGTCACCACACTACCATACCCTGTGGCCTTGCTGCAGGGCCACATCCTGGTGACACACAGATGCCTAGAACAAATACGGTATGCAGCACATGGGAACACATTCACTCAGCACTTCACTTGTGGGGGGAGAGATGGGTAAAGCTGGCACTGAATGTGTTGCCAAGACTGTGGCTAATATCTGTTGTCTCAGGATAGTATTAACTTTGTGCAGTAACTCGCAGCACTTGTGTTTAATGCTGTGGAGGTTGTTGATGTAGCTATCATGGCTGTTGTGACTGTCACCAGTGTCTGCTGAATCTCTGCTGCCATAAATGCCTGTCAGGGACTCCATGAGAAATCCAAAGTTGTGTTTGATGCTAATAAGGGAGTTCAACAGTCTTGGGACACCACCTTTCCCTGCAACGGTGTCCTCCTCCTGATGTACACTTCAGTAATGTCAGGGGACCATCACATTGTCTCCCAGTGTTTGGAGGACAGTGTTTGGCTTCTGTTGGCTCTGGCTAGTACCATGCATTCATGTACCTGTTTGTACATTGCCTATGTGTATGATTACACAGTCATGTAGTTACATCCCATTGCCATGGGTAGAGGGAAGACATCCACTCCTGTTTACATGACTGCAAAGTCAGCTTTGGAGAGTTTTTGCAAGTGGTTATCTTTGTGGGGGGTGTGCCTGACATGTTGAGTTCCATTAAATATCCGTAATTTGATGAAACCCGCATTGATTGAGCTGGGTGAAAGCACCCAGCATTTTCATTGTGTATTGTATTTTTAAGCTTATTTTTTATTTTTCTCGCTGGAAATTGTGTGAGCAACAAAGCTCTGTGGATATTATTGCCTTTTGTTTTACTGGTTCTTTATGGAGCTTACTTTATTCACAATGTTGAGTTCCCAGTTGATTACAACCTGTGTGAATCTCACCATGCAGGAATTGACATCTGGGGATGAGCAATGATCCCATATTTAAGTGGTCAATAGAGGTCATGGTTGTTACATCCTCTACCATGGGTCAGTATGAGCTGGTCTAGGGCAATGGAAATGATGAATCCCAGAAGTGCTGGGCCAATGTACTGGCGACTGGCTACATTCCCCAGGTGATGCAGGGGTAGTTGAAGACTTGTACTATGTCAGTGTTGCATTGGACCATCAGAGATGGCAGGGTGTTGAGGAATGTGCATTGACTGTCTAGGGACATAGATGTGGACCCATAGCAGGCTATGTTCTGGATAGCACCATTACCCCAAGGTAGTTGTACTGGAAGTATCTCCAATGCATTATGATGGGATGCTAGTCTGGAGGTTTTCCTATCCATAATGAATATGGAAACACCACCACCTGCAGAGGTGTGGTGTGGTCCATGTTTGGGGGCTGACAGCTGTGGAATGCATCATGGCCTGATACTGCAGGTCTGCTGTCTGCTGCTGTGAACCACCTCTCCATCACAGCAGACGTGTCCTCTACATCAATGACTGTTATGAATGACTGCATCCTGACAGCTAGATGTCCACTGTTGAGCAGCATGACCCTCAGATTGCATACATGTGTAGCTGTTATGGTCATAATAACATTAGGAACACTGCCTAATAAGGCACCATAGGGGTGGCAGACACTTAGCCAGTACCTGGCAACCCAGTGGTGACAGATGCAGGACATCCATGGCAAGTCATTGGGTTTTGTCAATTATGTCATCCCAAACAGAGAGGTTCTAGATCCTCTGAGAATGACACATAACACATAAACCAATGTTGCAGTCAATCATCTGATGATAGTATCGCAGCATCTTTCTGGGTAACAGCGGTACACTGCCCAGGACTACTGTCACACTTGCCTAGACTGCATAATCAGAGAGTTCAACCATGTCTTCTGTCATGTAGTCCAGGGAGGTGTGTCCCAAGTCATTCACAACCACATAGATACAGAGTGATACACGTAGTTGTTGTGGAGTGACATGACTGGCTGTGTCATGTGTTAGTTGCTGGCATGTAAGAGATGTTTGGCTGTTACCTGCTCCATATTTAACTTATTGAGTGGGATATGTGTGCCTCAGTATTGAGTTACCCATGATCACTGTATTGTGCAAGTTGATTAGCCTTAGGAGGTTTGGATTTGGGCACACTGTGTAGGTTAATATGTGTCCCTTGGCATGTGCCATGTCGTGGTGTCTGAGTGGGTGT
Source organism: Protopterus annectens (assembly GCF_019279795.1). Classification (NCBI taxonomy): domain Eukaryota; kingdom Metazoa; phylum Chordata; order Ceratodontiformes; family Protopteridae; genus Protopterus; species Protopterus annectens. The sequence goes on along the minus strand of NC_056747.1, from coordinate 1,217,577,440 downwards.
CTGCCTTGCTGGTCTGTGCTGTTTGGGTAAATGTCCATTGAGTGCCTCTGGGGAGGTGGATGTGTGGCTTTTTCACTGTATGTCATGGCTGTCAAAGTGGGTATCATGGTGAGCTACATGTTCCACATGGTATGGTGCAGGTGTTGATCTTATCCTCTTGACCTGCTATTCCAGTCTTTGCTGGAGAGTGAATATGTCCACATTGGGTGATATATGGGTAACCCTCACAGGTCTGAGTGTTTGGAGTTTAGAGGGGAAGGTTGTCTGTGTACATGAGGCAGTTACAACAGTGCCCCAGAATGGACAAGTGCACCCGGTTAATGGGTGAAAGCACAGATAACTGCCCTTCAAACATGCCAGGAGGGGTGGACATAACTAGTAAGTACTGGGGCTACATCTGTGATGAATGAGTAATGCTGATGGTTGCCAGGTGTGCCACACTTCTTGATACAATAACCTGGTGAAGTGCCAAGCCATAATGTTAGTTGAAGTGCAAGACAGAAAGAACTAGCATGATGTACGGGTGGAACTGAAGGCAGACTGTCTGCTACCTGTAATACTTTATCACAGCTGAGCAGTTATCAGCAGCTTTGGCCAGGTCAAAGTTCAGTAAGCTCTGTAGCGCATGCGTTAACTGTGTAACACTATAGTAGACATACCTAGATTGACAGGAGTTTTAATCCCAGTACTGGCAAGTGTGTGTGTGTGTGTGTGTGTGTGTGTGTGTGTGTGTGTGTGTGTGTGTGTGTGTGTGTGTGTGTGTGTGTGTATGTATGTGTATGTGAATCATGTACTGTCTAGCTCATACCATTTTTGAACTGCATACTATCCTTTACACTTCCCTTCACTCCAATTTAGCAGACCTGTTGATGTCATCCACCTTAGAGGTACCTTTGGAAGAAGTGGAAATGTATAAGCTCTGTGGCGCATCTGATAACTGCATAGCACTATAGTAGGAGTACCTAGATAGGCAGGAGTTCTAATCCTAATGCTGGCAAGTGTGTGTGTGTGTGTGTGTGTGTGTGTGTGTGTGTGTGTGTGTGTGTGTGTGTGTGTGTGTGTGTGCAACTCACCTCCACAATGCTTCCCTCAGCGTCATGGCCTGTGCATTCGGCATGTGGGCCAAGTGTGGTGAGGAGCTCCTCTGTGGGTGTCAGTGGGGGCTGAATGGCTGAGCCCCCTCCTGTGTCTAGCTAATCCCTTGCAACAGCAGCAGCCCATTGATGGGCATGGCATTTGAGGTTGGTGGCCCGATGCTGCACATGCACGTAAGTTCTGCTGTGCTGTCTGTCATCATTTACCCTGTGGATCACACTGTTCTACAGGGCAGTCCTCTCCCACACATCTTCTACTCTCTGTCCACATGACAGGACATAATGTCCAATCACATATTGGGTGATGATGCCTGTTCCCCCAACAGTGAATGCTGGTAGGCGAGCACTCTGCATGTTACCTGGAAGACATGAACAGGAAAAGGTCACAGGACCTCATACGGTTGTCAAAATGCACGTCAACAGTGGATATTACTTGCAAAAAATCCAGACTACCCCGGAAACCTCCAGGTTACTGTGGTTATAGGAGCTTGCATTACACGCCTGTCCCAGAGCTATCTTATTCCCCCCAATATTGGACACTTGATTGTATAATCCTCTATCCTCCATTCATTTCTATGTAGAGGGTTGACAGTGGTCATCTTCCATGTAGATGGTGTGTGTGTATGGTGGCAGGTCTGTGTTTGACTCTGGTGTGTGATGGAGCTCTGAGCACATGCCCGAGTTCATGTAGGAGGCAGACACTGATGTTAGTATGCCCCATAAAGATATGCTGCTGTTGCCAACAATAGGCAATATGTACATGCTCACCATTGCTGTAGGGAGGAGTGTGGTTGATTTTCATATCTCCATATATGACTGGAGTGGACAGGGTGGTGATGTTCCCACCTAATCTATGTGATGCAGGTTGCCTATATCCACGGCATGTGTGTATGAGGTGTTCTTTACCCCCAGTACAGGGTGAATTCTGTTGTTTCATCTGAGGCTTACAACATATGTGGAGACATGGTTGCAATTGTCTTTGGTGGAGTGGATATGCCTGATTCATAGTCATAGTCAGCCTTACAAAATGTCACCTGTGAAGTTACCTGCTTGCTCAGATATAGGTGGACTTGCTTCAAAGTTGTTGCCTGCACCTATGTGTCCCTGTACACCAGTGTAGCAACCTGTTATGTGGTTTGTATATTGCTGCTGTCCACCAAAGGGGATTATTCTACCTTGGTGAAGGCTGGATATACAGGTCAGGCACTGCTGTGTCCATATAGCTACAGTGGATATAAAGTCTACACACCCCTGATACACTGCCTGGTATTTGTGCAATAGGAACATGACACCACAATAACTCATTTCATAACAATTCCTACCTATAGTGTGACCTATAGCCTGTACAATTCAATTGAAAACAACAATCTGGTTTGTGGAAACATATGGAAGTAATACTGAGTACAATAAGCCAGTTGAATGAGTGCACATCCTTAAACTTGTGTATGCACCTCTTGAGATGGTTACAGCATTCATCCGTCTTGGTCTGGACTCTAACATCGTGGCACATCTTCACTTGGCAGTAGTTGCTCACCTTCCTAGAAACACCATTGATTGTATTGCAATTGAATTGTACAGGTTAAGGGTCATATTCAAGATGAGAAACATTATGAAATGATCTTCTGTGGTCTGATTGTCATACAGTACACAAACCTGGCATTCCAATAGGACTGTGTGCACTTGTGATTTCCACTGGTGTTGATATAGCTGGTAATGGTAGGCATGGACAGAGGCTCATAACACAGGTGGACACTTCTCTGATTAATACCTAATAATCATGCCTACTCCAGTACCCACATCAGTGTCAGGGCAATGCAACCACCAGTAGCTGTACACATATATGTCTGTTGTATGCACCGACACTGATATAACACACATGTGCCAACATGCGCAACCTATTTACCTGGCTGCTTGAAACCCATGTGATTAGTTTTGTGCCTTCCAGCTGAACATGTGCATACATACATGTGCTCAGGGGATACATGGTATATATTTATACTGAATGTAAGTATGCACACTGTATTCACAGTCTTGCTGCTCAATCATACATCTCAGCCTGTTACAGCAGTACGTCTGGACAATGGCAAACATAAATGAGTGTCAAAAGGGACATCAGTATCGATACTGTATTAATGTAGCTGCACCATACATTAGTACATTGATTGCACAGTAGAGTTTGACATCACTGTGATAATCTGGAAGATGTCCAACAGTCATAAGTAGGCTATTATGTTACAGTGCCATTGCTCACAGACCTGCCAATGGTTTGGGTGACATAACACAGGTATATGTGTATGTGACTACAGATATCAGTCACAAATGTGCATATTGTCCAGCAGAACACTGTACAGTTTAATGTTATTAAGTCAGTATATCACATGCAGTTCAACACACATGTCTACAACTGTACTCTACTATGCACACGTCCTCTATAGGTGTCTTAGCTTTACAAGGCAAAGGTGTCATACTCATAATCACAGGTAACATGGATAAAGAAAACATCCATTTTTTTCTGACTTTATATCCCTCAGAAAAGATACGTTACAACAAACCCTGTAACACCAGCAACTTTCTCAGTGTATAACAGCAATATTTCATGCATGGCCGTGTAGTTTGGCTTCTTTCCACTAATTATGTCAGACTTTGTCCGGATGTCCTACAGTAGTAGGTGGATAGGTATATGGGTCTATGATTATTTACTGCTGTAATTCCTGCTGAAAGGAATGGCTGGGAAACATGTTGAGGTCTGTACATTCCAGAGGTAGGTATATAGGGAATGCTCTTGGATGGCCTTGTAACATATTTTATGTGGGGGACAGTAAAACATGTTTTAAAACTAGGCTGTTAGAAATTGTCAGCCATATTACTGATAAGAAATATATCAGTTCTATAGCTGTACATTTGAATAAATCACACCATGGGGACAGTAATGGGTCTCAAGGTACTGTTTCTGAAAATGTCTGTTTCTCACTGTGATGATACATTCATAAAAGGACATTGTTATGTACAGACTTCAATGTATTAATATTAACTGTGATACTTTATCCCATAGGGGGTTAAATGACGAGTGTAATTAGAGGCTGTGTATTCAATTATGTAATTAGATGTTAATTGCTTCTTGGGATTAAGGCTTGTATTTCTGGTGATGCTTACTCCTTGAAGGCTTTGGCCAAGATATCAGAGTATAATAAGAATGTGTGAATTACTGGATGGTTGTATTTTTCTTTACTATGTTCAGATATTTTATGTGTTTTGCTAAGGGATTGTTGTAGGTCTGGCCATTGTGTATGGCCTGTCATGATTTTGTAGCAGTGTATTGTTCACTCATTTATTTGGACTGTGGAGGGGAGGGCAGATGTGAGTGTCATGGCTGATTTTGTAAGCAACTGTGCATGCTGCCCCAGTTGTGGGTGGTGTATCAGCAGCATATGTTTGTATGGGCAGTTTGGAACATGTATGCCTATCTATATACACACATATATATATATATATATATATATATATATATATATATATATATAAAATATATATATATATATATACATACATATATATATATGTATATATATATATATTATATACATGTTTATAGATACCAATCCTTCCTAATTGCACACTTGTTTCCTCCCTATTGTAAACTGGCTGTAAAAAAGGGTATATTTGAGACATTTTCAAACAATAAAGCTGAAGTGGCTTACTGGTAAATTGCATCGGCTATGGTGTGCAGGGTCCTGGGTTAAAGACCTGCAAGTGCTGTTTATTTTGTTGCTAGGTAGAACAAGGACTGTTGAATACAGAGTGATTAAGGCAGTTTTGTGTAGCTTTAAGCAGGTTTGCGCGGGTTTGCCTGATGGTAAGCAGTGCTAATGTATGGTTAAATTAATAGGCATTTACACCATGTAGGCTTCGTTTACCAGTGTGCAAATCTGGTTAGCATTTACATTTAAGCAATGGTTACACCTGCTAGGCATAGCTTAGCCTTGGCAGCCAGTGATCACATTCCAGTCTGATATAATAGCAGGGTAATGACATCTTTAATACGTGTACTTGGTTCCCTGTACATAATATGCTTCTATGTCTTGTCATTACAGTAGCAAGGGGTGTGAGTATACTGTATGGAACACCTGGGTATATATCGGTAGTACTACAATCTGTTCTGTTTCGATTTGTTTCATACATGGGTAGTATCCCAAGTTATATGCAGTCACACTCGCATGTTATACCAGCTACAGTGCACTGGTTGACAGAAATAGTTTAACCATATGGTATCAGTATGTTAGTACTTTTAACAGTGCTTTTTCAAGTAAGAGTAGATTGCAGATTGTAGTACTGGAACTGTACACCCCTGAATGCAAAGCTGGACTCTGAGTACTGAGTATCATGTTCTCCATGTTTGAGCTGTATGTTTATATGTATATCCTATTGGATATTGATCTAATATGTTGATATTAACTGTAGACTACTATGTTCTTTGGATATGTCATTGGGGACTTCTGTCATGTAGTAATGGCATACCTTTAAGTTTCAGACATGTATCTTACAGTATGTTTATCCTAATGCATGTCCTGTTGGCTATCTACTTTCTGTCTGTCCTCTGTACAGATGTACAGGTGTCAGGTATTGCTACGGCCATACCACCATGTAGGTGCCAACATTGTAGTGTGCTGTGGGCCTGGACACTGCTGCTAGTTCCAACATATGGGACATTCCTTAATGTGGGCATTGCCCCATTTCCTTACCTGTGTGAGGGACATTACAGAGATGGTGGCCTACAGAGTCACATACAGTAGGTGGCAATACATCACAGGACAAGACATGTGGAGACAGCCAACCAGCATGGGGGGCATATCCCCAGATTTGTGAACAGATTCTGTCTCATCAGTACTGTTATACACATGGTGGATTGATAGCTTGACAGGGTTTGTGAAGACACGCATTCAGTGTGTGAATATGATATGTCTTGATATACCTCTCTACTGGCACACTGTCTACAGACTGGCCACATGTCTGCCTGTTATGTTTTATGTGTTCACCAGATAGTTGGTGTCTTTGGTATATCAGTTGTGGACTCTGGGGAATGCCAGTCAGTAAATACTCACTTCTATTGGTGTTACCAACATCATATTTATCATAATGGATATTACAACAAACTCAGTGACATCTGCAACTGTCTCAATGTATGACAGCACTATGTCCAGTCTACCCCTGTGTTTGTGCCTCTGTTCCCATCTAGTGATATAGGGGTTGATGCCGAGCCTAGTGAGTGGGGAATGTTATCAAAGGCTTTGGCAAGATCAGTGAAGTAGTAGGTGTCACCTTATCTTCATCCACAGCACAGATGACTGACAGCAAGAGGTTGACCAGGTTGAATGAGCAGGTATGACCTACCCTTCACAAAGGTACACTGTGTGGGATCCTGAGTCTGCAGATTCCCATATCCATATTTATTAGGCGCATGATGATGCATTCCATAGCTTCACATAACAGACTTGTCAGGCAGTTGGGCGGTATTTCACAGGATCTGTAGTTACACCTCATTTGGGGGGAGGGGTGACTGTGGCAGTGTACAATTCAGTAGGGACAGTGCCTGGGGTGAGTCTGTGCTTTAACAGGGCACACAGGTAAGGTGCCAGGTCACACTGCAGTTCATGTAGAACACAGCCAGGGACATTCTCAGATCCTATAGAGGCTGTATTCTTACCCTTGGACAATGGTGTTGTAACCTGCGCTGCAGTAATACTGGGTGTTTGACGGTGTACTGGTATTGGGATTGGTCCTTTGGGGGGTTAGGGGTACTGTTTGCACTCAAGATGCCAGCTTGTATATTGGCATTATTTGTTGGGTCAGTCTGGAAGATAACATTGTCTAGTTGCTCAGAACAATTTTTGGTATTGCCATGGAGATTCTTTACATAACTGTATGTGGCCTTGTGGTTGCCTTTACTATGTGCTCCAAGTCTGTTCTCACAGCTAGCTTTGTAGTATTTGATGAGGGATCTCAACTATTCATTGAGGCTGATAAGGGTTTATTTCCTGTCTTGAGACTTCACCCTATTCCACATTGGTTCCCTCCTTCTGTTGTACAGTTTCTTTATGGCAGGGGACCACCAGATCAGCTTCCTTGTTTTGGAGGTGAGGGTCAGGGTCCTAGTTGTATTGGGTAAGGCGGTATCCATGCATTTGTGTATGTGTTCATAGTGCATTGTTGTTTGATTCAGCTGTCATGCAACTAGTCTCCATTTGCATGGCTAACATGAGGTAAGCCACCTCTGCTTTTATGAGGCCATAGTTAGCTTTGGAAAGGCTTTTCATGGTGGTTACCTGTGCAGTGGGGGAAGGATGGCTGTGGATTTCCAAACGTGATTACTTTGTGTTCGGATATAACATGTGAGGTGTTCACTATTGGTGTAGAGCAACAGTCGCCCATGTTAGGAAGGACCAGGTCGATGTGATGGGCATGTGCTTCGGTACATGAGTAGCTTTCCCACTTAATGGTGGGGTAGTTGAAGTCAACCAGTATGAGAGTATTAGGTTGGACACTAATATTCTCCAGGGTGTTTATGGACATGGAGTGTGAGTCTTGTGAAGTGTATGGGGACCTGTCACAGGCTACAACCTGGACCACTGTCTTACCCAATGTCAGCTATGCCTGCCGGATCTGTAATGCATAATGTTGGTCTACCACTCTGGAGTTGTGTGCATCTGTTATGAATATGGAAATACCACCACCTATCGAGCTTTGGTCGACGTTCTGTAGCCATATGTTGTGGAATTACATATAGGTTGGTACTGCAGGGGTGCTTCCTGCTGCTTTTATCCAGGTCTCTGTTTTAGCACAGATGTCATTGTTCCCCATTTTTAAGGAACACTTCCAGTGAGTGAGTTTCCAGATTTAGAATTCCAGTGTGCATCAGCTTGACCTTCTGATTGCCATGTTTTTGTAGCTGTCATATACTTTTGTATATTTATGTATATATATATATATATTAACTTTTCTATAAATATGTATATATATATATATATATATATATATATATATATATATATATATATACATATATATATGTGTGTGTGTGTGTGTGTATGTATATATGTGGATATGAATGTGGATATATATCTCTCTATGTATGTATTTACCATGTATACATTTGTCCACATATATGCATCTCCATACATATATATACATGGATATATAGACTACCTGAATTATTCTACAGACTCCTTTCCCTGCTGTTGTATGACTGTACTAACTGATATGTTTGGGATGTCATTACTATTTTGTAGGGCACAGATGGTATAATGGTACATTGCTTTTGTCATAGTTTACAAGGCCCTGAGTCCAGGACTTGGCAGACCTTATTTTGTTGTTGCAAGTCAGAACAGTTCAGCTGTGGAGGATAGGATAAGGGCTATACTTACAAGAGGTCCCTAGTTTGGGCCCTTTTACCCCATTTACATAGCCCTTGGTCAGGTTTCTTGCAGTAAGAGGTTCAGAGTGTTGATCCAATGTCCAATGCTCTCTCTCTCTCTCTCTCTCTATATATATATATATATATATATATATATATACACACACACACAAATATATATACACACACACACACACACACACACACACACACACACACACATATATATATATATATATATATATATATACATATATATATATATATATATATATATATATATATATATATATATATACATATATGTGTGTGTGTGTGTGTTATATATATATATATATATATATATATATATATATATATATATATATATATATATATATATATATATATATATATATATATATATATATAAATATATATATATATATATATATATATATATATATATATGTGTGTGTGTGTATATAAAATACATATACATTTATATATATATATATATATATATATATATATATATATATATATATATATGAATACATTTTCCCTACTGTTGAATGACTGATGTGTTTGAGAAAACATCAGACATATCTACAGTTCAGGTGGCTTATTGGTAACTTACTGTGTTATGGTGTGCAGGGGCCTGGGTTCAAGACTTGCAAGGGTTCATTATTTTGTTGCTGGGCAGAACAAGGGCTGTTGGATACAGAGTAATTAAGGCACTTTTAAGCAGTTGTAAACAGGTTTGCACAGGTTTGTGCAGCGGTAAGCAATGCTAATTTCTATTTACATATGCTTATAGACAGACTTCAAATTGGTTAATCTGTGTAGGCATTACTTTGCGCTGTGCAAACAGGCTTAACCCCGCTTACTACTCCTTAAAAGTGCTTACTCCTGCTTACCTCCATGCAGATTTCTTTGAAAGGAAAGAAAAAAGGGTGCTAGGAAAGTGGTGAAAAAGAGGACATGCAGAGAGAAACAGTATGGACAGTAGCTAGGTGTGTGCAGGATGGGTGTAGGGAAGGTCCATAGCTGTCCATTTCTTCTACAGCAACAGCTATGCATATATACTGAATTTTGAGATAGATTTGGACACTCAAACCCCTGAGGGAGGGGTGAGGACAAGAATAATGTGTTATGAAGCCAATTAGAGCAGATTACATGTGTCCAGTGGACACGTGTGTGAAATGGACAGTTATGTATGTGGCAATTTTTTTTGGGAACAGATTGCCCTTTTTTTTTAAGGTGAGAGTGGGATGTTGAGGAAGGAAAATAGGTATATTTGGGGAGGTATGTTGGGTAGGATGACAGACAAGACAGCATACAGGGTGGTATATGACACATGGGGGTAAACACCTTGGACAGGGAAGGGTGTTTGAAAAGCGGAAGCCCATGAGCCCCCAAATGAAACAGTGGGACTGAGGTCCCCACTAATAGGCAGTCACCATTGCACCTTCATGGCCCTGAAGGTGGCTGTGCTGGGTGCTGAGCAGGAGGGGCATGCTGTCCCTCTAATTGCATCACACGGTCCTCAAGCTGGTGTAGCAGATCTCCAAACTCCTTTCAGAGCTCGCTACACACCAAACCCCAGACCTGGCTTCGAGTGACAGGATCCTGTCCGTGACCACTCCCAGTGGGGGAATGAGCCCCATCCCCTAAGGTGGTTCCACCCGAAGGTGGTGCAGGACCAGTGAATGAGGAGGTCCCGGGGTAGGTCCCAGATGTGCTGGGGCCCAGTGCCATGGCCAGATGAGGTGGGAGAGGAGGGTCCACTGGGCCCGGCCTTCCCAAACGTGCTATGGTGTTACAGTTTTAGAGCATATGTGGGTTAATAATAGTCAACACAATTAGTTATAACAGCATGCATAGCTATTCCCATTAACATAAAACAACAGATTCGGAACAGTTGCATAGCAAACATAACATATGCATATATGGAACCACAGTGGCCATTACAATGGCATGCAGGTTACATTGATAGCAACAGGCCGCCAATGATACTATTTCAACATGGAACATTAATAGAAACACATTTCAATATTTGTTGAACAATAGGACATTGATTTGTGTGTTTAGATTATTGTTGCAGATATGGTGGGGGATGTCAATTAACAACTTGTGTATCCTTGCAGTACTCACAACTTTAATGATCATTGCTCTAATCATTACTCTACAGGTATTATTACAATACCCTATGAGCTTGATTTGGGCAGCGGTATGTTTGTACACAGTGTATACTTCAACTGTCTTATAGCTAAATTCTACTTCTCTTACATGGTAGACCTGTGGAGAGAATATTTGTTAACACTACCTGACTGTTTCTACACATATTCCCAGATTCCTAGTTAAAATTAAGCACATACCTCTCAATCTCTTCATGCACAACAGCTGGACAAAGTTTGACAACATGGGGGTACAAATAGGGACATATTTTGAATACTACTCATAAACTTTTAGACAGTTGCTACAGTAACAGGATTTGTTTTAATATACATTTTCTGAAGGGTTTGAAGTCTGACACTCAAATGTATGTCGTTATTTGGTTACTACAGTCTTGAGATCATCCCAGTGATTTGCCAGGAAAAAAGAGGGGGCCAAAAATATGAGCCAAATATCTGGACATTCTGGGAAAATCTGTACATTTGAGAGGTATGATATGCATACTGCTTACTACCACTCCCAGGATTCGAACCATGGCTGTGTCTGCTAAAAATGCAACAATTTCTGTTTCATCAGAGTTAACTATTTAGAAACCATTGTCTGTTCCTTCAGTGTTTTCTATCTAAGTCTGTCTTGGTTGTACAAGCTGACCTTGTAATTACAACAGTCTTATACAGACATTCCTAGACATATTTTATGTAGCACAGTGTGAGAAACACTGGTTGACACAACTGTACTATTCTAATATCAGATCTTGGTGAATGCTACATGTTAGACCATACAATACCAGAGTAAACACAACCAGTCCAGAATTTAACACTTTATTGCCAGGTAGTTACAGTTTTCTTATCTGAAAGACCTGTGGGGGAATGTTTGTTAACACTACCTGTTTCTACACATATTCCTAGCTAACATTATGCATACAGCTTACTACCACTCCTAGGATTCAAACCATGGCTGTGTGTGCTAACAATACAACAATTTGTGTTTCATGAGAGTGAGCTATTTAGAAACTGCTGTCTGTTCTTTCAGTGTTTTCCGTCTATGTTTCTCTTGGTTGTATAATCAGACCTTGTACTTACAACAGTCTTATACAGACATTCCTAGACATATTTTTTATGTAGCACAGTGTGGGTAACAGTGGTTAATACATTACTATTCAGAGAATGCAACACTAAATGCCATACAATACCAGAGTAAACATAACCAGTCCAGGATTTAGAAATTTATTGCCAGGCAGTTATGGTTTTATTGAAATATCAAATGTATGGGACTATTACTGTCATATTGTCTGGTTTATTCAGTACAACCCATACACAGTTTTTATACTGACAGATGACTTTCTACTACTTTATATTTATTTGGTATGACTACTACAAGCAGGATTGCTACTCACCACCCTCGTGATGCAGCCTTTGCAACCTACTGGCATGGGCTTCCTGATTTACAGCCCACTCAGCTGCATCTGTAAAGGGAATAGAGAAGTACTTAGGCATTCTTATCCATCACATACACAGGCTGGACTTTGGTAAACAATTATTGCTATGAGCACTTACACACTGCTGGGACATCACCCCTCTGCCTTGCTTCTTGGACCCACCCATCCAAGAGTTCCCTCTTCCACCACTTCAAGTCGGCATAGTGGTGCCAGACCTGCTCACCAGTTCTAGGGATACCAGTGGCACTGGTGAGATCATGGGGGAGACAGTCCCAGGCTTCCGCTTTATATTGGGAGCACTGGTACTGGCCCTGCAGCAGTTTCTCATCATGGTTATTTACCAGGAGTCCTGCCATGACCTTGGACTCCTGTATGCCCCAGTGCTGCGCCCGGAAGCGCATGCCCTCACCAACACCTGCCATACTGCCTACAGTAGGAAGCTGCAACCAGTTATGAGCTGTATTCCCACCTGCAGGGTTTAAATATGGCCGATTTCCTGCCCTTTGCCATGATTGGATGGTTTTAAATATGCTGAGCTAAGCTAAACTATGAGCAATCCTACTTAGCTAAGGTTGGCAGTGCTTAAAAGGTCAGGTTCAGCACTGCTTACCAATGGGCAAATCCACTTAGCTGTGCTACTCATTGCTTACCAGTCATATTTGCACAATGCTTACACCTGGTAAGCAGAGCTGTGCAATACTTAGCACTGCTTATTTTTTTTTATTTTATAGACTATCTGCTGTATGGGATTGATTCATCATTCATTACATATTATAAATTTGTTTACTGTCCCTGACACCCCCAGTGTGCTTTCATTACATTTATTAAAGTGTGACTATACTGTATGGGGAACTTGTATTTATATGGGGTTTCACAATTTTATTAAACTGACAACTCACATCTGGACCTGCTACAGTACTCTGGTTAACACATATATGTTATTTAGTAGCTAATTATAAGCAAATGTTTATATACTGTTTTCACATGTAAAATGCAAATTGGTTACAGTGGGGATCGAACTGAGGATGGCCGCTTGCAAATGTTGCACTCTAACCACTACACTGCTGCAGTATCATTTATGCTGGATGTCTCTTTCTATTTAACTTCTTGTGCTGTTTAAACTGGTCTAAGCGTAGCTAAGCAACGGGCACAGCCGCGCAGCTACGCTTAAACTTTATTGCATGTATAAAAAAAATGTATTTGTTGTAGTTATTTATTTGTACCCTTCAGAATATCCATGCTTATGCTGAACCTGTTATTCTATCAACTTTCTGTGGGACTATTGTCATTTATGGCTTTGTCCACATTTCTTACCCTGACGGGTTAGAGGTGTTAGGAGTGTTCTTGCTCATTTTAAATTGCCGAATGGCAATTCTGGTGTTCAGTGGGTGTATGTATTGTGAGAACAGTGTTCTCAGACACACCCCCTGCACTCCTACTCAGAATCGTGTCCGTTTTGCAGCATGGCAGCACGCCATCATGAATATGCATGGCACGCTGCCGTGCTGCATGGGAACTGTCCCTTCCATGCAGAAATAAGCTATTCCTGCATGAAAGTTTAGTGAATCCTGGGGAAAGTCTGTGCTAGAGAATAGGTTGTAGCTCCTGTAGGAAGAATGGATTGGTTTTGTGGTTTATAATTTCCAGAATATCTGAGCAAAGCTCTATCTGTCTGTATGGTAACATACAGGTACTAAAATCCTGTCAGCTTCTAGTGTTGGTGATAGCTTGGGAAACAGAGTCAGATGACCAGATGTGTGTGATGTCATTCAGTAAGCCAAAAGTAATATTTGGGTATTAGCACAAGTTTGTTCTCAGCATTCTGCATTCTGTCTTGGATCTGACAACAAGGACCACTCACCCACAAATTATGTTGCCTTGCTCTATTCAGTAAGTAACTCAACTAAGGAACAGTAATTCTCTTTAGATTAGTCAGGAACGTATAGCAAGAGTAGAAGTACTGTTTTTCTATAACTGTGTGAAATTTGCCATTGGTGTTATTTTTAATATTCCCTGTGTCCGAAACTCTGGTGTTTACTTTAAATAGATATTTAGTATTTTCTTTTTCTTTTATTATTTGTTGTTATTAAATATATTTAAACTTTTCTTTGTGGCTGGTCCTTTTTAGAAAATATTTACATTTTGAGAGTATTTGCACATATTTATTTGGTGATAACTCTGCTACTCCTGAAATCCTTGCTCTTTATTCAGCATTTTCATTTTTGGCTAGGCTTGTATAGGCCTTAGGCCGGTAGCCTAGTACCTACCTATGAACCTATGAACCTATTTGTATTAATATTGATTTCATTTAATATAATTGGATACCTTCATAAGGGCCTTAAAGTAGCTGGCAGGGGTTCTGGTGGAAGTGATAACTACCTTATAATCTGGGCAGAAGGGGACTAAGCAGGTAAATCTGTGCCAGCCTTTACCAGGTGTGTGTGTGTGTGTGTGTGTGTGTGTGTGTGTGTGTGTGTGTGTGTGTGTGCATGTGTGTGTGTGTGTGTGTGTGCATACAAATTAATTCTAAAAGAGTGTGCATGTGTGCGTGCGTGTGCATGTGTGCATGTGTGTGTGTGTGTGTGTGTGTGTGTGTGTGTGTGTGTGTGTGTGTGTGTGAGTGTGTGTGTGTGTGTGTGTGTGTGTGTGTGTGTGTGTGTGTGTGTGTGTGTGTGTGTGCGTGTGTGTGTGTATACAAATTAATTCTCAAAGAGTGTGCGTGCGTGTGTGTTTGCGTGCATGTGTGCATGTGTGTGTGTGAATGTGTTTGCGTGTGTGTGTGTGTGTGTGTGTGTGTGTGTGTGTGTGTGTGTGTGTGTGTGTGTGTGTGTGTGTGTGTGTGTGTGCACATGCGCGTACACACTTGTCAATTTGGAGCAGGGACACAAAGCATGGTTTCACAGAGAGGGTGTGGAATGACTTAGCTTGGAACCCCAGCTAAGGACTCAACTCTGAGCTGTGCCAGTGGGAAGTCTTTATGGGGGTATGCACAGATATAAAGAGGAACCAGCCCCTGGACTGAGCATGTTCCCTGGGTCCTCTTAAGGGAAATTGTTCCAGTTGTTCCAGGTCTGCACCTGGAACTACTGAGTGTATCCATTTATATTCCAAGTGAACGTCCCTCTCCAATGTCAGTGGTGAGGATTCAGACTCCTTGATTACTGGCCCAGAGTGGGGACATCACAGCTGACATAAGACATCCAGTTCAGTTCTTTATTACACTGCATCACTTTTTAAAAATGGCTCAGGTTCTGTTCCTTCCACAGACATACACATAAATCTGTACAATTTATCTATTTATATTTGAGTTTATTTATCAAGGTAGGGCATTGGCCTAATGGTCATTTTCAAACCAAGCCTAGGTTGCATAAACAAGACAAAACAATCAATTAACACATTACAATGGCCACAGCATGCCCTCTTTACTCTGTATCTCACAGCATAATTGCATCTGTTATATATTGGTAGCATATTGTTATCAGTTTCTGTAATTACCAATATTTCAGATTCCATTTGCTCAATTTTTTTCTTATATGCAGAAATATATAGACATGGCTAGAACTGAATATGCTTTACTGGGAAGAGTGCATAATCTGTCATATCTGCAAAGAAAATTAATTTGTTGAAAAAAGAACATTTTCAGATATGTTTTTATAAATTTCAGATGACCTATAAAATAAAAAAAATATTGATAACATTTATTATTTGGTGGTAGATGAATAAATGTAATTATTTAAATTATATAGCCTTTTCACAGCTTTTAGGGACCTTCTAGCTATAACTGTGTGACAGATAATTTCGTATTGGACATGTAACTTGCTGTTTCATTTTCACAGCCTCTTATCTCACTTTTGTTAGTGCTATGCCTAGGCTTCTGAAAAGAATCCTTTAATTTTTTTATATCCTTTTCTCTCCTCTGCTCTTCAGCCATTGATTCTCCCCAAAGGTACATGGACCCATTCACTCCCTGGTAGCGAGGATCATCCTCAGATATGTCAGGGAGAGTATCTGTGCAGGGTGGCCATTATCCTGGCAGACATCAGGGTGCTTGTGCTCTTGCCTGGAAGACTAGCCTTTTACTGGCTATCACCTCAGCTTGGAGGGTCTCTGAGTTTCAAGCCATCATGGCAGTGGATCACTTTCTTTTCTTCCACCCAGACAGAGTTTCATTCAATACTAATCCTTCCTTTATGCCCAAAGTGGTCACGGACACTTCCCTGAACCAAGCCATATACTTAGCTATGTTCTTTCATAAGCCACAGAACCAAGGGGAAAGAATCCTTCACTCCTTGGATGTACACGGGCAACTTCACTACTACCTTGATAGGACTAAACCTTTCAGAAAATCAGAACTGTTTGTTTCCTTTACCTTGGACTGTGAAGTAAAATCAGCCCCCAAACAAACTATCTCTGAGTGGATCTCCCACTGTATTTCCTTTGGTTACACCTACCATGGCAAATAGCCCCTTAATTTTGTTAGAACCCACTCAACTAGGGCCACTTCTATCTCCACTGCTTTCCTGAGTGGAGTACCTACCAACGACATTTTGGAAGCAGCTACCTGGTCATTGGTGCATACCTTTACCAAGCACTAACACCTGTCAGCCTTCTCCAAGCCCAGAGCAGAATTTGCCATTGCCCTCTTCCAGGGCATCCCCTCTTCCCATTAAGACACCTTCCACCCTTATCTCAGCATTGGAAATCATCCCATAAGTCAGGACTGCATCTGTGAAGCACAATGAACATAGTACAGTTGTGTATACTTACCATAAATGTAGGTGTTCAAGTGTGTTCACGGTTGCAGACTTCTTTCCCTCCCTCAACCCCCTTATTCTCCTTACAGTAACAGCTTTTTCATCTGTCTTCTTCCAGAGGACCATCTCCAGGGACGTCCTACAGGCCCCCTTTTCTCTAACCTGATCCCTTGCTTAAGATCCATCTATGGGGCTCCTACAGTCTAGGGGCAAGAAAAAAACTGATGTCATGGTATCAGCTAGCTCCCTTTATACCCAATTGTCCTGATGTCAGGGTAGGGTATCTGCCAGCTCAGGGAGGAGAGAATTTTTTACTCTGGTGGTTGGGCCAACCAAGGACTTCCAAAGCAGGAAATCCTATAAGTCAGGACTGCAACAGTGAATACACTCTTAACATCTACATTTATGGTAACTGTACACAACTGTACTTTCTCTGTCAGAAACCATGCATGCCAACCTTACAAACTGACCTGTAACAAGGCTTTTCTTTTTTGTGTGAATGGGTGGGCACTGTTATAACATAAGTTACTATTTGAAAATGTGGGTTTTCTATAAATGTTGGTAGAAAAAAACAGAAGAGTTTTTTATAATTGTATCTATGTAGTTTATCTCCTTTATTTCTATTTGGTGGGTGAATTTTAAAAATAAAAAGGATGTAGTTTGATTTATGTAGACTATAAACTCTGGGATGACAGTTGGATCTCCTAATCATAGGATGAATATGTCATCCAAAAGTCTTAAAGTTTTATAAACTTTTGATTTCTAGATATAAATACATGCTGTTTTTTTCCCAGGTTAGCATAACTAAATTAGCAAATATGAGGACACATGCTGCCCCCATGGCTACTCTATTTTATTTGTTTGAAAATGTCACCCTCAAACCAAATATAATTATTCTCAAGTAGTATTTTCATGAAATCCATTAGTAATCTGATTTTGCCACTTGTCAGGAAGTCAAAATCTAAAAGGGCCTCATGGAAAAAATTCTATTCCAATTTCTTGACGGATACAGGAGAAAAGGTCTATAATATCCACTGTTAGAAAAACAATATCCTTATGCTAAATGGCAGGTTTTATACTTCCTAAAATATTCCACGAGTCACAAACCATGTGTGTTGATAAATCCTGTACAACATTTAGTGTCCTATCCACTAGTACTGCAAACTGGTAAGTTTTTGAGTCCACTGCAGGTAGAATCAGCCTAAATGGGGGATTTGTTATATTCTTGTATATTTTTGGGATTCCAAAAATGATGGGTATTGTTTTTTTAAGAAATGTACATATCAATGTCCAAAGCATGTTGTAGTAAACTATTTTCTAGATATCAATCTATTTTGAATTAATATAAATTTACCTCATTAATAGCGGCTGATGTATAGAACCTACTTTCATATAAGATCTTTAATATTAGCTAAGGTTGTCAAACAAGGCAACACCCCCTTCCTTGTCCGGCTTCGTTGCACATATAGAATGATTCTTTTTTATTTAATTCTTAAGTTAAATTTTCCAGATCTCATATTTCCCTGAGAATATTGCCTATAAATATTATGTTTGCAAGTGTTGATCAAAACCTGAACTGTAAGCTTTGGAGTAGGCATAGCTAGTCTAGCTTTTCTTTTAAATTTATCTGTTCCAAAATATTCACAAGAATTATCATGACACTGCAAAAATTTAATTTTCAGGTAAATAATTTTAGCTCAGTTAAGATATCAGCTAAATTATATATTGGTGTAGGATCAAAAGTGAAACCCTTTCCATTTTCAAGTAAGGAAAATGATTCCTCAGTCGCTGTTAAATTATTATAGTTGTATATAGTAAAGTTGTTTCTTTTAATAATTTTAGGGTGGCACCTGGATTTTGATATAGCAGAATCTTGTAAGTTATCTCTGTCTCCAATGACCCCTGCGTATCCCTCTCCCCACCTGGTCTGACCTTGTCTGTAATGTCCACTGTGTATCTGGTTCAGATGACTCGTATTGTTCCCTTGTTGTGGGTTTGACTTGCTTGCAATTCTCTTCACTCACCAGAGGGGTAGGAATTCTAAAGAGTCAGAAATGTCAAAGTTAAGAGTCGTTCTGATCACCTTGGAAGACCCCCCCCCATTAAAAAGACAAGTTATGGTTTTCTACATTTTCCTATACATTGTTGTCACCAGAGTTAAAATTCCTTAGCGAAGTTGTATTACTTTTACTGTAAATTGGGAAAGCTTTACCCATTTCATATTGTAGTTTATCGCTGGCTAACTTTTTATTTTTTTCTTATGTTTATCTTGTTAACATGGGAATCCACTCATGGAAAAACATTGCTGTATTGAATAGTATAGGCAGAGAACATCAAATCATTTTTGATTTTATTTAAATCTACTTCTTCTTTCAATAGCCCATCAATTACATTTTTGTTATTCTGAATAATAAGAGCCAATAATTCAAGTCTTTGTTTATTAAAAAACTTACCTGGAACTATATCATTAGAGGACTTGAAATATCTCAAACCTTTTGGTATCCTGCATACACGAATATATTAATTTAAAATAAATTATCTAAATATACACTACATAAATAGAAATCTTCTTTTCTAAAGTTAAAATCCAGTCTTTTAAATTGCCACTTTCACCACCTATCGAACTATGGTGGTTTTGTGCCATTACAGAATTGTCTTTATTCAACCAGTCATTGACATTAAAGGAATCATTTGAGCATAATGGCTGTGCTGCTGGTTTGTGGTTTAAAGTTACCTCTCTGTTACAAGGGTTAGAAACATTTATGTTACCTTCTACTTGTTCTTGGATGTTTAACTGGACAGGAGGTGTGGCATTCAGGTCCATGTTCTTGCCTGTGTTAGAATAGCCATTTTTGGACATCCTTCTGTGGGAATTAGTATCTCCAGTTTATGTATTCTTCAAAAATTCAGAAATAATGCCAATACATTTGGTTAATTCGGCTGTAAATCATGAAAAACTCTGGCTGGAATCACTTGCACTGCAATTAGCACTCACTTCCAGGGTAAACAGGCTGAGGTTTCCAGTCATTGGCTCTGCTGCCTCTTCCATGCTTTAGACAAAAAACAGAAACCAAACCAAGCAAGCCAGTATGGAGAATAAAAGGTGAAGCACAAAAACCAAACTAATAAAGTTCTGAAACCAAGGATCGACCTAGAAAATGTGGAGAACCAACTCCAGAAGGGAAGCCACATGAACCACTATGTAAAAACGCCACAAACAAATTTGATTTAAGCTTCAAATTCTCCAGTAGCTTTTCATATGAATACAAACACCAGACCTTCTCAGAAAGAAAAGAAACTTGCCAGAATCCACATTTATAACAGTTCATGCAATTGAATAATTGATGGTCAATAAATTAAGAATGCAAAGTTAAATGTCTCTGTAGGTTGTATACAAAATATATTACTAAGTTATATTTTGTTAAAATATAATAACAAATAAAATTTAAAAAAAAACATATATATATATATATATATATATATGTGTGTGTGTGTATATATATATATATATATATATATATATATATATATATATATATATATGAGAAATGTTTTGAAACACTTAAATATTTTATCTTGTTATTAATTCATAGTTTATTGGCTCTTTACTTTAATACAAGTATTATAGAAGTAGAATTGTTGATGCCTGGTAAGTGCTGTAGAGTTAAATAATAAACACTTTGATTAATTAGTCTGCCTTTGTCTAAAAGTACTTTAGAACAGCTCGATTTAATATAATTGTATGGTTATTACTTATAAAATCACAGAGTAGAGCACCTACTACTTTCTTCCCCACAGCACTCGTGTGCAAAAACAGACATATAGTTAAGTGCATCTTCAGAATCATGCTTTAGATACTAGTTCTTGTCCATCTTTCCACTGACTGACACACTGACACCAGTACTTCCTTATTTTGCCCGAATATGTTCCTGGCCATGATTAGTTTGTGTGCCTTTTACCTTTAAAATGCTAGGATAGGTTTCTGCTCCCCTGTGATGTTGAAGTTGGATAAAGTGGATATCAAAAGTTAATGAGTAAGTGAGTAAGGGTTATTACTGTTATTATGAGTAAGGGTTATTACTGTTATTACGAGTAAATGTTATTACTGTTATTATGAGTAAGGGTTATTACTGTTATTATGAGTAAATGTTATCACTGTTATTATGAGTACGGATTATTACTGTTATTATGAGTAAATGTTATTACTGTTATTATGAATAAGGGTTATTACTGTTATTATGAGTAAGGGTTATTACTGTTATTATGAGTAAATGTTATCACTGTTATTATGAGTAAGGGTTATTACTGTTATTATGAGTAAGGGTTATTACTGTTATTATGAGTAAATGTTATTACTGTTATTATGAGTAAGGGTTATTACTGTTATTATGAGTAAATGTTATCACTGTTATTATGAGTAAGGGTTATTACTTTTATTATGAGTAAATGTCATCACTGTTATTATGAGTAAGGGTTATTACTGTTATTATGAGTAAATGTTATTACTGTTATTATGAGTAAGGGTTATTACTGTTATTATGAGTAAATGTTATCACTGTTATTATGAGTAAGGGTTATTACTGTTATTATGAGTAAATGTTATCACTGTTATTATGAGTAAGGGTTATTACTGTTATTATGAGTAAATGTCATCACTGTTATTATGAGTAAGGGTTATTACTGTTATTATGAGTAAATGTTATCACTGTTATTATGAGTAAGGGTTATTACTTTTATTATGAGTAAATGTCATCACTGTTATTATGAGTAAGGGTTATTACTGTTATTATGAGTAAATGTTATTACTGTTATTATGAGTAAGGGTTATTACTGTTATTATGAGTAAATGTTATCACTGTTATTATGAGTAAGGGTTATTACTGTTATTATGAGTAAATGTTATCACTGTTATTATGAGTAAGGGTTATTACTGTTATTATGAGTAAATGTTATCACTGTTATTATGAGTAAGGGTTAATACTGTTATTATGAGTAAATGTTATTACTGTTATTATGAGTAAGGATTATTACTGTTATTATGAGTAAATGTTATTAATGTTATTATGAGTAAGGGTTATTACTGTTATTATGAGTAAATGTTATTACTGTTGTTATGAGTAAGGATTAGTACTGTTATTATGAGTAAATGTTATCACTGTTATTATGAGTAAGGGTTATTACTGTTATTATGAGTAAATGTTATCACTGTTATTATGAGCAAGGGTTATTACTATTATTATGAGTAAATGTTATCACTGTTATTATGAGTAAGGGTTATTACTGTTATTATGAGTAAATGTTATCACTGTTATTATGAGTAAGGGTTATTACTGTTATTATGAGTAAATGTTATCACTGTTATTATGAGTAAGGGTTATTACTGTTATTATGAGTAAATGTTATCACTGTTATTATGAGTAAGGGTTATTACTTTTATTATGAGTAAGGGTTATTACTGTTATTATGAGTAAATGTTATCACTGTTATTATGAGTAAGGGTTATTACTGTTATTATGAGTGAATGTTATCACTGTTATTATGAGTAAGGGTTATTACTGTTATGAGTAAATGTTATCACTGTTATTATGAGTAAGGGTTATTACTGTTATTATGAGTAAATGTTATCACTGTTATTATAAGTAAGGGTTATTACTGTTATTATGAGTAAATGTTATCACTGTTATTATGAGTAAGGGTTATTACTGTTAGTATGAGTAAACGTTATCACTGTTATTATGAGTAAGGGTTATTACTGCTATTATGAGTAAATGTTATCACTATTATGAGTAAGGGTTATTACTGCTATTATGAGTAAATGTTATTGCTGTTATTATGAGTAAGGGCTATTACAGTTATTATGAGTAAGGGTTATTACTGTTATTATGAGTAAATGTTATCACTGTTATTATAAGTAAGGGTTATTACTGTTATTATGAGTAAACGTTATCACTGTTATTATGAGTAAGGGTTATTACTGCTATTATGATTAAATGTTATCACTATTATGAGTAAGGGTTATTACTGCTATTATGAGTAAATGTTATTACTGTTATTATGAGTAAGGGCTATTACAGTTATTATGAGTAAGGTTGTTACTGTTATTGTGAGTAAATGTTATCACTGTTATTATGAGTAAAGGTTATTACTGTCATTATGAGTAAATTTTATTACTATTATTATGAGTAAGGGTTATTACTGTTATTATGAGTAAATGTTATTACTGTTATTATGAGTAAGGGTTATTACTTTTATTATGAGCAAATGTCATCACTGTTATTATGAGTAAAGGTTATTACTGTTATTATGAGTAAATGTTATTATGAGTAAGGGTTATTACTGTTATTATGAGTAAATGTTATCGCTGTTATTATGAGTAAGGGTTATTACTGTTATTATGAGTAAATGTTATCACTGTTATTATGAGTAAGGGTTATTACTGTTATTATGAGTAAATGTTATCACTGTTATTACGAGTAAGGGTTATTACTGTTATGAGTAAATGTTATCACTGTTATTATGAGTAAGGGTTATTACTGTTGTTATGAGTAAATGTTATCACTGTTATTATGAGTAAGGGTTATTACTTTTATTATGAGTAAATGTCATCACTGTTATTATGAGTAAGGGTTATTACTGTTATTATGAGTAAATGTTATTACTGTTATTATGAGTAAGGGTTATTACTGTTATTATGAGTAAATGTTATCACTGTTATTATGAGTCTGGTTATTACTGTTAATATGAGTAAATGTTATTACTGTTATTATGAATAAGGGTTATTACTGTTATTATGAGTAAGGGTTATTACTGTTATTATGAGTAAATGTTATCACTGTTATTATGAGTAAGGGTTATTACTGTTATTATGAGTAAGGGTTATTACTGTTATTATGAGTAAATGTTATTACTGTTATTATGAGTAAGGGTTATTACTGTTATTATGAGTAAATGTTATCACTGTTATTATGAGTAAGGGTTATTACTGTTATTATGAGTAAATGTTATTACTGTTATTATGAGTAAGGGTTATTACTGTTATTATGAGTAAATGTTATCACTGTTATTATGAGTAAGGGTTATTACTGTTATTATGAGTAAATGTTATTACTGTTGTTATGAGTAAGGATTAGTACTGTTATTATGAGTAAATGTTATCACTGTTATTATGAGTAAGGGTTATTACTGTTATTATGAGTAAATGTTATCACTGTTATTATGAGTAAGGGTTATTACTGTTATTATGAGTAAACGTTATCACTGTTATTATGAGTAAGGGTTATTACTGTTATTATGAGTAAATGTTATCACTGTTATTATGAGTAAGGGTTATTACTTTTATTATGAGTAAGGGTTATTACTGTTATTATGAGTAAATGTTATCACTGTTATTATGAGTAAGGGTTATTACTGTTATTATGAGTGAATGTTATCACTGTTATTATGAGTAAGGGTTATTACTGTTATGAGTAAATGTTATCACTGTTATTATGAGTAAGGGTTATTACTGTTATTATGAGTAAATGTTATCACTGTTATTATAAGTAAGGGTTATTACTGTTATTATGAGTAAATGTTATCACTGTTATTATGAGTAAGGGTTATTACTGTTAGTATGAGTAAACGTTATCACTGTTATTATGAGTAAGGGTTATTACTGCTATTATGAGTAAATGTTATCACTATTATGAGTAAGGGTTATTACTGCTATTATGAGTAAATGTTATTACTGTTATTATGAGTAAGGTCTATTACAGTTATTATGAGTAAGGGTTATTACTGTTATTATGAGTAAATGTTATCACTGTTATTATGAGTAAGGGTTATTACTGCTATTATGATTAAATGTTATCACTATTATGAGTAAGGGTTATTACTGCTATTATGAGTAAATGTTATTACTGTTATTATGAGTAAGGGCTATTACAGTTATTATGAGTAAGGTTGTTACTGTTATTGTGAGTAAATGTTATCACTGTTATTATGAGTAAAGGTTATTACTGTCATTATGAGTAAATTTTATTACTATTATTATGAGTAAGGGTTATTACTGTTATTATGAGTAAATGTTATTACTGTTATTATGAGTAAGGGTTATTACTTTTATTATGAGCAAATGTCATCACTGTTATTATGAGTAAAGGTTATTACTGTTATTATGAGTAAATGTTATTATGAGTAAGGGTTATTACTGTTATTATGAGTAAATGTTATCGCTGTTATTATGAGTAAGGGTTATTACTGTTATTATGAGTAAATGTTATCACTGTTATTATGAGTAAGGGTTATTACTGCTATTATGAGTAAATGTTATTTCTGTTATTATGAGTAAGGGTTATTACTGTTATGAGTAAGGCTTATTACTGTTATTATGAGTAAATGTTATCACTGTTATTATGAGTAAGGGTTATTACTGTTCTTATGAGTAAATGTTATCACTGTTATTATGAGTAAGGGTTATTACTGTTATTATGAGTAAATGTTATCACTGTTATTATGAGTAAGGGTTATTACTGTTATTATGAGTAAATGGTATCACTGTTATTATGAGTAAGGGTTATTACTGTTATTATGAGTAAATGTTATCACTGTTATTACGAGTAAGGGTTATTACTGTTATGAGTAAATGTTATCACTGTTATTATGAGTAAGGGTTATTACTGTTGTTATGAGTAAATGTTATCACTGTTATTATAAGTAAGGGTTTTTACTGTTATTATGAGTAAATGTTATCACTGTTATTATGAGTAAGGGTTATTATTGCTATTATGAGTAAATGTTATCACTGTTATTATGAGTAAGGGTTATTACTGTTATTATGAGTAAATGTTATCACTGTTATTATGAGTAAGGGTTATTACTGTTATTATGAGTAAATGTTATTACTGTTATTATGAGTAAGGGTTACTACTGTTATTATGAGTAAATGTTATTACTGTTCAAAACTTAACTGAACTGTATTTAGTGATCATTTTGGATGCAACTATTGAAATATTTAGTTGTTGTTCTTGTTGTTGTTATTCTTCTTCTTTCTGCTTTTCCTGGTTAGGGGTCGCCACAGCAGAACTCCGGTCCACTAATGATTGGCAGTAGATTTTTTTTTACGGTGCCAAGGTGCCAGCACAATGCCCAATCTTCAATGAAGGCACACCCATTCACGCATGTCTTTCGAAGGCCACTCGATTGCGGGGAGGACATGCAGACTCCACACAGAAGGCGCTCCAGCCGAGAATCGAACGGGAGAACCTCTTGTTGTGAGGTGACAACAGTACCGCTGCACCACCGTGGCTTACTATTGAAATATTTAGTACTGTTCAAAATTGACCTATGTATTTTATTATCTTTTACTTTTGTATACAATTAATGAGGTGCTTTTCTCCGTGGGTCTCCACTGATAATGGGCTCTTCTAGCCCCAGTTGACTTTCCCGATTAACAAATGCAATAAATAAATAAATATAAATAAATAAATATAAATAAATAACTACATATTTACTCTTTAACCTAACTGGTTCACTGACACTTGTTCCAACAGTTCCCAACTTCATTTTGATAGGGTCATGTTCTGGTAGTTCTGTGTGTTTTGAGTTGTAAAAATGACAAGCCTTATGAGTTTCTTTTGTACTGGGGATATGTGCAGAGGATGAAAGTTCATGCTCATTTTATTATACTTTTGCCTGTAGAGTACAACACTGCATATCTGCTTCAGCCTGAACTCACAAATGCTTTGAGGGTCCATGTAGTTCTGCAAGTGTATTATTATTACTTTGGGAAATGCTTATTATTTAAGATTGTTATGGACTATAGCTATAATTTATCTTATCTATTTGCAACTTCTGATGTCTGTTACATCTAAAGTAAATATGTAAACTTGTCTTTAATTTAGTTGGTAACAGTATTGTCATTTCAGATTATAATGAGGGTTTTTTCTAGAATTTTTGAAAGGCGTTTATCATTTAAATGCTGTCATTTAGTCATTCATTCATTCATTCATCCGCTCATTTATTGTCTTATAACCTGATATATTGAAGCAGGGTGATGGGTCTTATCCAGTCAATGAGTAGGTGGAAGGCAGAGAAATTAATTCAGAACATGATGCCATTTGGTTACATATTTAATGAAAAAATGTTCATGCTTATAAGTACATACTACCAGTTACAGTCTCAGTTAACATTTTAATCGGGTTGACACTGCAGCTCTTCAAAGCAAACATGGCAGTGATTGATTTTGTAGTTTCTAGGTGCATGTTAATTTGTTTGTGTTGTCAGGGCAGATCCTGCACTTATTTACACTGCACAATATGCATTTTATATACTGCTAGAAGCCAATTGCAGTGTTTCCTTTTTTAAGCACATTTTTTTAATTATTAGTCTGTTATACTTCATGGAACAGGCAGGGTCTAAAGTTGTGCCCAGAACAAGTGGCTCCGTGGGTAGCTTATTCAACTTTGATACACTATCAGAAGGCTGTGGGGGTCTGTTCTGCATCACATGTTTGGATTTATTTGCCATTTCTGATGGTGCAGAATAGCATAAGTACTGTTGCACTCCTCTGAGTGTGCTGTCATTTGGATGAGGTGCTAAACTGAGGCCCCATGTGCTTCAGCTTGTTCTAGCTGAGGTGGCTATAAAAGGTCCTATGGCACATATTAAAATGAGTAGGGGAAGTTATGTGGTGCGCTATCCAAATTTGCCCTAGTCAATATCAAAATCAAAATGTGTCTTCCCTGAAGAGAGGCCACTGGCGAAGTAAGACTAACCTGGTCAACAAAAATTAAATAAGCAGACAAACAAATAAATAATTTGTTGGCCATTTTGGGCTAATTTCTATCCCTTTCAACTTTCTGAGTTAAAAACCTGTGTTTGCACTAGTTTTAGCTCTGTGGATAATGTTTGTGTGTCCTACAGACTACAACAGCACCAGAAACAAGAAGGAGAGACTTTTTGCTGATTCTAAGTACCTTTTTGGGTTTCTCTTAACTGTTTTTGCTTATCACACTTTAAAAAGCAATTTTTACTGTGGTTCTGTTGTATTTCTGATGCATTTTACTGTTAAATCATTTTACTGTGTATGCACTTGTTTTACCTGCTTAAAAGTTAAAAATGTAAACTGCATTTAGTTCTGTAGGCATCACACTCAAGTGTGACAGCCTTTTCTGAGCATTGTTACTGTGTAAATTGCTTTTTGCTGCCTAATTTCATAAAAAGCAAACAAAAAAATACTATCTGTACTGCTCGTTTCCCACCCTTTCCTATACTAGAATAGTCTGGATCCCAGATCTACTGGTTTCAGGACTTTAGTCTGTGTTTCTGAGTGGTCCAGACCTTATTGTGGTAGTGGGAGGTTTTTCTGCATATCAGTGAGAGGAGTAAGCATTGGAACAGCCTGTCTGTCGCAAGAGGAGTGGTTTCCAGCTCTGAAATTAACCTTATTGGCCATTTTGGAC
The DNA here is from genome assembly GCF_019279795.1 of Protopterus annectens. NCBI lineage: Eukaryota > Metazoa > Chordata > Ceratodontiformes > Protopteridae > Protopterus > Protopterus annectens. Next base: position 1,217,549,148 of record NC_056747.1, on the reverse strand, counting down.
TGATTTCTATCCCTTTCAACTTTCTGAGTTAAACACCCATGTTTGCGTGGGTTTGCACTTGTTTTAGCTCGGTAGATCTTGTTTGGGCATCCTGCAGACTACTACAGCATGAGAAATGAGACTAGAGACTTTTTGCTGATTCAAAGTACTTTTTGGGTTTCTCTTAACTGTTTTTTCTTTATCGCACTTTAAAAAGCCATTTTTACTGTGGTTCTGTTGTATTTCTGCTGCATTTTACTGTTAAATTGTTTTACTGTGTGTGCACTTGTTTTATCTACTTAAAAGTTAAAAATTTAAACTGCGTTTAGTTCTGTAGGCATCACACTCAAGTATGACAGCCTTTTCTGAGCATTGTTACTGTTTAAATTTCTTTTTGCTGCCTAATTTCATAAAAAAATACCATCTGTACTGCTCGTTTTCTGCCCTTTCCTATGCTAGAATAGTCCGCATCCCAGATCTGCTGGTTTCAGGACTTTAGTCTGTATTTCTGAGTGGTCCAGACCTTGTTGTGGTAGTGGGAAGTCTTTCTGCTTATCAGTGAGAGTGGTAAGCATTGGAACAGCCTATCTGTCGCAAGAGGAGTGATTTCCAGCTCTGAAATTAACCTTATTGGTTGTTTTGGGATGATTTCAATCCCTTTCAACTTTCTGAGTTAAATAAAAGTGTGTGCACGGGTTTGCATGAGGTTGCGCATCGTGCAGCACCGCTTAGCTAGGGTTAATCTGTTCCCGGCCCCATAAAATCTGCTCTTCAGTTTTTCTCTTAAAACTAGCCAGACTCTTAATTTTAGCACTTGAATCTGCTTCTTCGTGCTCATCACTGGTTCAGAACTGTTGTAAGCACTAAATAAGCTACAAATTAGTACAACACTCAACCTTCCTCATTACCTAAAGGATAGCAGTTTTTTTGTACTTACCCTCTTCGGTTGCTTAGAGGAAACCAGCTCTGGTACTTAATTCCTCCACTTGCCTAGAGGAAAATAGTGACTACCCAGGCATGTCCAAGGGACAGCTCCAGGTGTTCTCTTACCCAGGCATGTCCAAGGGACAGCTCCAGGTGTTCTCTTACCCAGGCATGTTCAAGGGACAGCTCCAGGTGTTCTCTTACCCAGGCATGTCCAGGGAACAGCTCCAGGTGTTCTCTTACCCAGGCATGTCCAAGGGACAGCTCCAGGTGTTCTCTTACCCAGGCATGTCCAAGGGACAGCTCCAGGTGTTCTCTTACCCAGGCATGTCCAAGGGACAGCTCCAGGTGTTCTCTTACCCAGGCATGTCCAAGGGACAGCTCCAGGTGTTCTCTTACCCAGGCATGTCCAAGTGACAGCTCCAGGTGTTCTCTTACCCAGGCATGTCCAAGGGACAGCTCCAGGTGTTCTCTTACCCAGGCATGTCCAAGGGACAGCTCCAGGTGTTCTCTTACCCAGGCATGTCCAAAGGACAGCTCCAGGTGTTCTCTTACCCAGGCATGTCCAAGGGACAGCTCCAGGTGTTCTCTTACCCAGGCATGTCCAAGGGACAGTTCCAGGTGTTCTCTTACCCAGGCATGTCCAAGGGACAGCTCCAGGTGTTCTCTTACCCATGCATGTCCAAGGGACAGCTCCAGGTGTTCTCTTACCCAGGCATGTCCAAGGGACAGCTCCAGGTGTTCTCTTACCCAGGCATGTCCAAGGGACAGCTCCAGGTGTTCTCTTACCCATGCATGTCCAAGGGACAGCTCCCGGTGTTCTCTTACCCAGGCATGTCCAAGGGACAGCTCCAGGTGTTCTCTTACCCAGGCATGTCCAAGGGACAGCTCCAGGTGTTCTCTTACCCAGGCATGTCCAAGGGACAGCTCCCGGTGTTCTCTTACCCAGGCATGTCCAAGGGACAGCTCCAGGTGTTCTCTTACCCAGGCATGTCCAAGGGACAGCTCCAGGTGTTCTCTTACCCAGGCATGTCCAAGGGACAGCTCCAGGTGTTCTCTTACCCAGGCATGTCCAAGGGACAGCTCCAGGTGTTCTCTTACCCAGGCATGTCCAAGGGACAGCTCCAACTGTTCTCTCCTGTATACCTGATGAATCTGGGCATCATGGGGCAATGCAGCAATTGACAACCCTCTCCTCGTACCACCCAACACTACAACCTGTGAGAGATGCATTTATCTAACCAAACTGGAGGCAAAGGACTCTCAAAACAATACTGAACTTGTCAGTCAAGAGGAGAAGGTAAACAATTGCACCACACCACACTCATCACATAGTCCCACTAAACCTACGCCACAAAACTCACACATAGAAACACAAAAACATTTGCGGAGGCTCTCAGTATTAATATGCTCAAGCAACAGAGACCTCCAAAGCAGAAACACAAGCAACCTCCACCCCTCAACACAACCCAAAAGGCACATAACCCACAGACTCAGTGTGCCACTCAACCACAGCCCATTAGGCAAAATAAAGTACCCAATACATTAGTCATAGGTGACTCTATAATCAGGCACACTGATGTTCCACTTGCCAGAATAGACAAAGAGAAGGTTACTGTTAGCTGCCTGTCGGGTGCCAGGATCCGCCACATAACCCACCCACTCAGGTCACTCCATAACAAGTACAAATATGACTCAGTCATTGTTCATGTTGGTGTGAACAAGATGTACCTCCTTGGACTACATGAAAAGAGACATGAAAGAGCTCTCCGATCTTGTAATCTAGGCAGGTATGACCCTAGCCCTGAGTAGAATCCTACCTTCACCCAGAATGATACCACAGTACAAGGACAAAATGATTGACTTCAACAATTGGCTAAGCTTCTGGTGTCATTCTAAGGGGATCCAGTATCTGTCTACCTGGGACGACATGGTCAACAGGCCTCGATGCTTTGCCGGAGACGGCCTGCACCTGTCGCCCCTGGGATTCTGGATACTGGATAAGGCTCTTGCCGCCCCTATAGTGCTTTTTTAGGCAAGGTTTAAATGCAAACCCCACACCGTAACAGGTATAGGCAAGCAAAAACTGAGGGTAATGCTACTCAATGCTAGAAGTCTAAACCTCAAATGCACTCACTCAAGGCACTCCTTAAAATGGAGAACATAGATATGTGTGCAGTGACTGAAACCTTGTTCAAGGCTCCAGAGAGCACCCCTGCATTACCAGGCTATAACTCATACCATACCTTTCAGCCATCTAGCCTGGACCAGTACACCAAAGGCGGAGGTGTGTCCATATTCATTAAGGATATCCACACCTCCAGGAAAGTTGCCCAACATAATGCATCAGAAATTATCCAAGTGCAACTAACTCTGGGCAAAACTACAATCCAAATTGTAGCTTGCTACAGCTCCCCCACCATGCCTCAGGATTCTGACTCCTGTTTTCTTGATATACTGGAAAATATTAGGGTTCAACCAAACACCCTAATAATGGGCAATTTGAACTATCCCACTATTAACTGGGATAACTATTCATGTACCAATTCCTTCGCTCTCAGTGCTTTCTAGAATTCATTAACTCCAATGCCCTGGATCAACTTATCCACACCCCTACCAGGGGCAACAGTATCCTAGACCTAGTCATTACCAACATGAGTGACAGGTGTTCCACACCTGAAGTCAACTCCTCATCAATCCGACCATAAGCTAATCACCATAAATATCTACATCCTGCCCCCACCTCCCATTAAGGAAACCACTGTAAAAAATTTCTGGAAAGCCAACTTCATGCTTCTTAAGACAGAAGCGACAAACTTCATGGCACCCATGCAGATGGACACTACAATTACAACTGCCAAATCCTACACAAATGCACTCTGTAAGCACTTACATGAGTGCATGAATCATGCTATCCCTAACAGAACCAAGATGCTATCCTCCAAAAAAGGAAGCCAATCTGGTGGTCCCCTGCTATAAACAAACTCTACAACAGAAGGAAGAAATTGTTGCAAAAGTGAGTAAAAACCCATGAGTGGAGGAGCTCCCTGGTCAGCCTCAGTAAGAAGCTGAGATCCCTCATAAAATCCTCCAAAGCTAGCTATGAAAACAAGATTGCCACAGATTCTAAGGACAACCACAAAGCATTCTATAGCTATGTCAAGAATCTCAATGACAACACCCAGATCTGCTCAGAGTTACAGCACATTGACATAAAAACTACAGAACCAACGGATATCGCCAACATCCTGGGTGATAGGTTCAGTGCTAACTTTACCCCCCCTCTCACCCTCTAAAGGGCCCATATCCATACCAGAAGAATGCAAAGCCCCTGCAATCACAACTGTGCAGGTAAAAACTGCATTCTCCAAAGCCAAGAACACAGCATCCATGGGAACGGACAACATCCAAGGCTGCGTTCTACACGAACTTCAGAATAAACTGGCCCCCCCAACTAAGCACTATGTTCAATCATAGCCTCACATCAGGCTTTGTACCCACTGAATGGTGCACAGCAACAGTTATACCACTCTGCAAAGGGGGAGCCACCACAGACCCCGGGAACTCTCCTATTAGCTTGATGAGCCTAGTCTTCAAGGCCATGGAACGTATCATCATGGAACTCATAAACAAAGACATTGGTAACCTCCAAACTCTGGACCCCACCCAGTTCAGGTTTGTAAAAGGCAGATTATGCCTCCTGAACCTGATTGACTTCTTTGAAACAGTCACCAAAGCCACAGATGAGGGTAAGGCAGTTCACACAGCCTATCTTGACCTCGCCAAGGCTTTCAACACCATCCCCCATTCTGGTATTAAAGATAAACTCACTAAACTGGGTATAAATCCATATGTTACAAGATTGGTTGTCAACTGGCTGACTGACAGAACCCACACTGTAAATGTTGCAGACTCCAATTCTGACTTCAAACCAGTGACAAGTGGAGTACCACAAGGTTCAGTCTTTGCTCCTCTCCTGTTTGAAATCTACTTCTTGAAGTATGGGCTAACACAGAGGGCCTTTGGCTGACAAAGTTCACAGATGACTGCATATTAGGTGCCATAGTTGAGTCCCCAAACAAAGTAGACAGCCTACAGAAGGGCCTTACTGAGACAGATGCCTGGTGTCAGAGCCATGGCCTCAAGCTCAATGCCAAAAAGTGCATTGTCATCCCCTTTGGTAAAAACTCTGTACCCATGAACTACCACATAGGCTGCAGTCCACTTAGCACCAAAGGAGTGATAAGAGACCTTGGGACTCAGGTGGACAGTAGTCTCTCCTTTGGTAATCACATTGCCCCAGTAGTCAGGAAATTCTTCTATGTGGCACACCTCATCATGAAAAGGTTCTCTTCCAGGAAACAAGAGGTCATTGTTCCCCTCTACTCTGCTTTCATTAGACCCATTATTGAGTAGAACCCCCCCTTTTGGAATGTACCTCACGAGACATCTGCAACAGCTGGAAAGGCCACAGAAGTACTGCACAAAGAGGATTACAGGATTCAAACAGATGTCCTACGCTGATCGTCTCAAAAAACTCCAGCTTTACTCCATAGCATATCGCCTACTCCGAGATGACCTCTGCCTAACATACAAAGCTATGTCAAACCCAGAGCTGTTGGACATGCTACACCTAAAGAAATCCCAATCCCTCTGAGATGCACACTCTAGGGACCTAAGCCTTGTCACCACAATAAAGAGAACATGCTGGAGGGATAAATTCCTGTCCTAGAGACTTCCCATGGTCTGGAACAGGCTACCTATCTATGTCAAGCAGAGTTCCTCATTAGCACTCTTCAAGAGAAATCTTGATGAGTGGATGGGAAATAGGAAATTCACCCTGGGGATCACTTCTATGGCTCTGCTCGACAGGGGCACAGGAAAATAACTTTCTTGGGTGGCGAAAGCCAGGGAACCTTGTTGGCTAGGCTTACATAGGCCCTTGGGACAATAGCCTAGTACCTACCTATGAACCTATGAACCTAAGTAAACTAAGTAACTAATTAACTATTTTTTGTTCACTGACAGTAGACCTACCATGTTACCAAATACTACTTAAGTAAATTATTAAAAAAACAATACTCAGATCTGCTCTGAGCTACACCACAATGACTGTACATATACAGAACCAACTGATATTGCCAATATATTGGCCGACAGGCTCAGTGCGAACTTTACCCACCATTAACCCCCTAAAGGGCCTATCACAATACCTGAGGAATGCCAAGTCCCTATTATCACAGCTACACAGGTAAAAATGCACTGTCCAAAGCCAAGAATACAGCTTCCATAGGACCTAACAATATCCCTGCCTGTGTTCCACATGAGTTACAAAGTGAACTGGCACCACACCTGAGTACTCTGTTAATCACAGCTTCATTTCAGGCTTTGTTCCTACCGAATGGCACACTGCTATGGTCATCCCACTCCACAAAGGGGGAGCAACTACAGACCATGGGAACTACTGCCCCATTAGTCTGACAAGTCTGATATGTAAGGCTATCATCATGGACCTTATAAGTAAGGACATAGGGAATTTCCAAACTCTGGACCCCATGCAGTTTGGGTTTGTGAAAGGTAGATCATGCCTGCTCAACCTGATACACTTTTTCGAGTCTGTCACAAAAGGTGTGGATGAGGGCAAGGTAGTTCACACAGCCTACTTAGATCTTGCCAAGGCCTTCAACACCATCCCTCACTCAGGAATCATAGATAGACTCACCAAACTAGGCGTAAACCCATATGTCACAAGATGGATTGCCAACTGGCTCACTGATAGAACCCACATTGTGAAAGTAGCGGACTCCAAAACTGACTACCAACCAGTTACAAGTGGTGTCCCACAGGGATCGATCCTAGGTCCTCTCCTGTTTGGCATCTACTTCTCTGAAGTTCAAGCCAACACAAAGGGACTCTGGCTGACCAAGTTCACAGATGATTGCAAACTGGGAGCCATTATTGATTCTCCAACTGATGCAGACATTCAACAAAAAGGCCTCACTGACACCAGTGACTGGTGCCAGAACCATGGCCTTAAGCTCAATGCCAAAACATGCATTGCCATTCCCTTTGGGAAAAATTTGGTGCCCATGAACTACCACTTAGGCGGAAGCCCACTAAACCCTGAAGGTGTGATAACAGACCTGGGGACACAGGTTGACAACAACCTCTCCTAATAGCCACATTGCCACTGTAGTCAGAAAGTCCTTCTATGTGGCATATCTCATTACAAAAGGTTTCTCATTCAGGAAGAAAGAGGTCATAATCTCTCTCTACTCGTCCCTCATTAGACCTATTATAGAATACAATGCCCCATTTGGTATGTTCCTCACTAGACACCTACAACAACTGGAAAGCCCACAAAAATGCCTCACTAAGAGGATCTTAGGCCTTAGACACATGCCCTGTATGGACAGACTCAAAAAACTCCAGTTATACTCTGTCTCTTATTGCCTACTTAGAGTCAATTTCTGCTTGATCTACAAAGCCATGTCTGACACAGAGCTGCGAGATATGCTACTGCTAAAGAAATCCCAATCCCTCTGTGCCACATGCTCCAGGGACCTAAACCCCATTTACCACAATAAACAGAACATGCTGAAGGGACAGGTACCTAACCCAGAGACTTCCCATACTCTGGAACAAACTTCCCATTCACATCAAGAAGAGCACTTCACTGGCCCTCTTTAAGAGAAATCTTGACGAGTGGGTGGGCAATAGGAAGTTCACCCTGGGGATCACTTCAGTGGCCTTGCTTGACAGGGGCACTGGGAACTAACTTTGGGCGGCATGATGCCAGGGAATCTTCTCGGGCTAGGCTTATATATAGGCTCCAGGGCTGTTAGCCTAGTATACACCTATGAACCTATAAGAGTCTAGATGCAGTCTTCCAAAAGAGGTGACAGAGGAAAATGTTCTTGATGGAATGGGAGATACATAAAATAAATGTAATAATTAGGAGCAAGCTCTAAAGATGTAATGTGGAAATCCAGTAGCAACTGTGGAAGTACGGCAGGCAGGGAGAAGGAATTAGAGAAGATCATTTCTGGGATTGTTACCTGCCATTGCAGCCTGTGCCTAAGCTCTGCATATTCCTGCATTGCTGAGCAGTACTGTATTGAGGCACTAACATAACAAGCCATAGCTCTGGCCAGCAGTGGTAATTGCCGAACTGTCTGTCCATCACTAGACTGTAATAAGCAGAACATGGCCTTTATCAGTGGCTTTTATATGAGTGAGTTTCTAGAATCAACTTTTGCTGATTCCAGAAACTTCTGTCATCTGCACCATTTAGCAATTACATCTTAAACATCCTGCAGATCACAAAAAAGTAGCAGACTTGGTTTTCTGCATCTAGCTATGACACTTGATTTGAAGGCACAGCCATGTTTCTACCTTGCACAGCCTGTTTGTAAGTGCACCTCACTGCAGTGTTAAATAGTTTCAAATGCTTATGTGTGGTTTTACTAAGATCCTCAGTGCCTGCAGCTACCCTATAATCACAAAATAATCAAATTGTTGTTTGAAATGATAAGCTGCTCATGTGTCTTGTGTTTTCAGCATTTAAAACTGTGATTCAGTGTATTTATTATGCACTTTTGAAAAATTACACATTAATTGAAAATTTACTGTTAACTGTTCTCATATCTCTTAGTAATGCTGCCTGCATCTAAAACAAGTGGTATTAAAGCATTTCTGTGTATGCCAAATGTTATGTTTTTATAAGGTAATGGATATAAGTAATGTTAAAAAAATCATCTAGCATTAAAGGTGAATTACAATGTGCCCGGTATGAACTTATTGCTATACGTATTTATCAAGGATTGATGAAACTTCTGGAGCATAATGAGGGTATGATACTTTCTATAGTGGCATAGTTTTTAAGTGGCAGCAATGAAATGCTGATTTACTGTTAAAGCTAATCAGATCCACAGATTTGTCAAGCATTTTGGTACACATCTTATTTGGAATCACCACCTCTAATCTTTAACAGAGGTAAAGCACAACATCTGCGGTGGGTACCTTGCTATAATTTGAAAAGCTGGGTATGTTGGAAAATGTAACTGCTAGCTGGTATTCTGAATAGCAAAAGATTATCAGAGTTAGGATTTCAGCTCAGTATGAATGCAGCCCGTGGATAACATTTTGGTGACTGGGATGATGCAGAAAGGAATCCTAGTAACACAAAGTTTAAATGACCCAAGAAAAGGGCATTGCTAAGGTTATCTTTGGACATGGACAGAATGGGAAGCCTTATTTCCTGAGTCGCTCCTGACCAGTGCTTAGTCATTCACCACAGTGATTTAAGACTCCTTGACAGCTTAATTCATCAATGGATCAAGGCGTAAGATCTGTCTCACATACCCTTGTGGTTTGCCAGTGAGAAGAGGGAAGTGTACTGCATGTGTGAATTCACAGAGAAAGAAAGAAGTGGCCATTTTATTAGGGAAAAGGATGCAAAGTAGATTAAACTTTTCATAAATCTCTAACCACGTGTGTTTTATATCTGTTGTGTCACTTCAGTCTCGCTCTCTCTCAGTTGTTTTGTTGGGTCTGCTCTCTGGTATTACTAGATAACGATTCTTACTGGTTTCTTTTATATTGTCATTTCCTGATTTCACCAATGATTTGTTTATGCTAATCCAAACCAGTATCCCATCAATCGTCTTCTTTTCGGTTTACCTGTACATCCATTTTTTCCATGTCAGCAGCACAACTGACGGTGATAGTAAAAGTGTTCAGCATCCCCTTTCCATTATCTGTAAACAACAAATGTAAATGTAAAAAGAATAATACATTTTTCCAGATTATCTGGGTTTTCCAAATCCTTGAAACTGCATCAGTCTGACCGGAAAAGGGTCGAATTGCAGTTCTGAAGTCGGCAGAATATTGAACCCAAATCGATCGGCTACACTACAACAAACGGGCAGTGTAATTTGAGCATTTGTGCTTGACATTGTGCAGGGAAATCGCAGTTCAGTGAGGAACAGGGAAATGGCCCAGTTCCTCACTGAAGCACGATCTCGGAGTTGGTATATTTAATGTGCAGGGGGTGAAGGGGGTGCAGGGGGCCATAGTCCCCTTGCAAAACAGTAGAATTAACATACCATTGATTGTACAGTTTAACGGTACATTAATGTGCATAACAGGAGGTGCGTGACATTCCTCCTGCTATGTCAAATACATCGAACCATGGTTGTCGATATATTAATTTTCGCTTTGGTTTACTTTTCATCATTCTGAATTCCACATTTAGAGTTGAAATTTTAAACAGTCAACCGAACTGGGTTCGAAATGCCAATAGTAAACCTACATATATATATATATATATATATATATATATATATATATATATATATATGTGTGTGTATATATATATATATATATATATATATATATATATATATAGATATATATAAATGTGTGTGTGTATATACATATACATATATATATATATATATATATATATATACATACACATACTGTAGTCGGTCTCTGTTTCATACCTTGTGATTGAGTCATGGCAGAAAGGGGTCTCTAGATCAGCCCACTTCAGGTTATCAAACAAACAATTAATATTGCTTTTACCTCACATGCTGTTGCAAATGCATTCTTAGAGTGTTTGCAATATATGTAACCAGTAGAAGGGGCAACTACAGAAAATGCAGTTTATGTCTCACTAGCTGGAAAGAATCTCACAGAACTGTCGACTGTAAAAAATGATGCCCTGACATTCTAAGACAGCATTGTCTTTCTCTTTTATTTGGTGAATAGGACCTCCCTCTAGGAGCCTCCCGCTGTGATCTAAGAGACAATTTCCAAGAAAATGTCTGCAAATCAGAATACATTGAATATCCTGCCAGCAAGATGGACATTGTGGAAGACAAGCCTCTGAGTAACAAGGAGTCTAGTTCCAAGTCTGACTTTACACAGATAAGTCCTCAGAAGATGGTCATTACTCTTCGACCAGGTACTGCATGTGCTGTATTTCTGTTTGAAGTTACAAAACTTATCTTGTGGCTTACAGATTTTTGCATTTACAATTCCGGTATGACACCTTTCATATGTAACGTGGCTGCTGCTATCACTCAGGTTTTCCTAAATGAGATAAACAGGTAGGAAAGTAAATGGCAGTACATGGTATATAGTATGAAAACAGATTGCACTCTACCTTTTTAGTGCAGTTGATTGTCACCACTTGGATAAATAGATTCTGACAACACATAAAGTCTCACATACATTTGACCCTAGTTCACTAACAGCCACATCTCTGAATACGAATATGTGTTTATTTGTGTATGTTGGCTACATGGAATGGTACTTAAGCAACAGAACAGTTATCTAAAGAAGGGAGAAACATTATTTTAAATTTTTTTTTTGTTAAAATGCTTAAAAGTGTACAGTATACCTATGTCAAAAATATGCCATAAGATATAGTGTTTCATAGAAATGAGTAACCTGAAACTGAGCAACTTTGCTGCTGAAAGTGCAAATGCCTTAAAACAGGGCACCTGTCCTAAGTTGCTTTTTAACCAGATAAGAGATTCAGATATTTATTCCCCTGAATATCTGTTGTCTTAGCAGGCCATCAATCAGCATGATTTTGGGAGGGGTGTGTGCAAACTAGATGGACTAGTAATTCATTGTTATTTTATTGTCTATCTGTGGGTCTGCCTAGGTAGCAATCAATCGGCATGTTAATGGGAAGTGAAAGGAACAGACTGACTAGTACTCCTTTTTAATTTCACTGTTTACCTCTCAGTTTACGTCAGTAGACAACCAAGCAGCATATTTTTGAGAGGTGGGAAGAAACCTGAGTACCTGAAAAAACACATAGATGGGGGGAAAAGATGTAGAGCTGCACACAGTGAGTGAAGATCCAAGACCAAACCCAGATCCAGTAGCTATAATGCAAAAGTCTTTACCACTGAACCACAGTAATGTCCTTTGGATAATTGAAGTCGTAATATTTTAATGTCACAGAGAATTATGATTGGCTCTCTGAACAGGTCTATATCAGCATTTCAAAAATTTAATAGGTCGAATCACTAAATGTCAAACTGAAATGATCGACCTATTAAATTTTTGAATGCCGATAAAAAAAAAAAAAAACCTAATGGCTGAAGGCAAGGGGGCAAGCCCCCCTGCACCCCCCACACCCCCACTACTTAAATATACCAACTCCGAGACCGCACTACATTGAAGTACACTTAAATCTCCCCTTATGGAGATTTCTGTTTACCCGTTCCATGTTCTGTACTTTCGGCATTTGTGACGCGACAATATCGTATTCGATATTGTCAGCGTTCAAAATGCTGATATAGACCCCTCTGAACATAGTCAAAATGGTATGTCCTTACAAAATGAATGCCAAGAATTTTATCTGAGAGTGAAGCTCAAGATATGAGTTGTGACATCCCTTTTGAGAACACATAACTAGTGGGTTATGTTTGAGGAACCCTATGATAATTATTTGTAGTACATAGAGCTTTATCTGCTCTCATGTAATACAATCCACAAAGTGAAAAAAAAATGTACGAGTACAAAGAGCTTTACAGCCTTTAAAGCAGTAATGTACTTAGCACTGCACAAAGCAGCAGCCAGAAGCAAAGTGTAGTGCTGATGGACCAACAGCTTTTAAAGCTGTAAGACACTTCACTCCACCATGCTTTTTAACAGAGTAAAGTACATTACAGCTTTCAAAGTTGTTACAGACTTCAGATGCTGTTTTGTGGTGACTGCCATATGGGCTGCAGTGTGAGACTAGACCATAACAGGTCTGAAAGGTACATAAAAAACAGGCTTATCTTTTTGTCAATTTTGGAGTGTAGTCCACACACTCCATATACTATGTTTGAAGCTGAATACTCTTCTACTTAGCAGAGGAGTCCTTGTTCCACCCCCCATTCTGTCCTTGTTACACCCCCTCAATTTGGTCCTTGACACTTGTTCTTTTGATTAAATGCAGAACATTGTGCAGTGCATTAGTGGCTTTGGAATGTATGCATATTATGGAGTTAAATAACATTCTCAGATATGCTGGCATAGTGGTAAAGTATCTCGCTATGCTGCCAGCGGTGAGGATTTGGGTAAGGACTTGAACTGGTAGAAAGTCAACTCTGGGTGAAAGTATATAATGCCAAGTAAACAGCGCTCCCTTTCCTGGGGATGGGTGTAGTTTTTGCTATTGTCAGGCAACTGCCTTGGAAAAACTGGATGGTGTGTTAAGCTTGGGAGAGGCTGCATTGAGAATCCTGTATTATGTATGATGCTGTTCATATGGCTCTCTGTACATTAGTACTGACCGTTAAGATTTCTGATGTAGAAGGCCTGCCATCTGACCTGACTTACAGAGCCTAGCACCCTTCCCCCTCCAGGCTGGACCTACTCCCAAATTGTGGAACATCAGCACATTGCCAGTGTAAAGCAATGTGCTACATTATTTTTAGTATTTTCTTCCTGTAGTGCAAGTCACATGGCAAATTGCTTGTTTTACTTCATAAGTCCATCAAGTTCCATCTCTCCCAGAGCTAGTACAGATATTTACCCTCTTGGAGAAACTCTTTTTTTCTGACCTGTTTTTAGCTATGCTATTTTATATTGCTTAGAAGTGTTTTTTTGATGATCATTATGATATCTACTGACATAGCAAAATCAACTCAGCTGAACCTCAAGGTGTTACTGCTCAATGCCAGGAGTCTAAACAAAAAGCTAAACTCACTCCAAGCCTTCCTCACCCTAGAGAATATAGACATCTATACAGTTACCAAGACATGGTGTAAAGCTGCAGAGAGTACCCCGATATTGCAGGATTTCAGTGTCTTCCACACTGTTAGACCAGTAGTTGCACAGACAGGGACTAAAGTTGGAGGTGTCTTTATGTACATCAATAACAAGCATAACTCTAGGTTGGTTAAACAGGATGATGCACTGGAGGTCACCCTTTATGTCCTGTGAAACTCATGACACATAATTAAACCTACTGGAGACACTAACCCATCCAGCCTAACACTTTACTTATGATGACATTAAATTATCCTTCTGTAGACTAGGAATCCTACATGACCCCAACTCTGCAGGCACAGAGATTCCTGGACTTCATAAATGCAAACACCTTTAACCAGTTAGTGCATACACCCACTAGAGTTTCCAATATACTGGACCTTGTACTTACAAATATGGAAGAATGCTGTACCACCCCAATGTCACATCCTCCCTGGTAAGGTCTGACCATAAAGCTGTCTTCTTTAAAATCAAAATCAGCTTGGTAACAGCAGTAAACCCAGTAACAGTTAGGAACTGTTCCAAGGCAAACTACCTTTTATTAAGCGATAGTTTGTCAAAATTCAGTGCCCCTCCAAATCCAGAAAACACAGCAGCCTATGCAGAATTGTTCACAGAAATTTTGTACAACCATGTCAGTGGCTGCATAGAGGCTGCTATACCTACCAGACGTAAGCACAAAACTAACTCCAAACACATACCACCCTGTTGGCATCCCAGATTAAACAGGTTATACAACAAAAGGAATAAATCATGGCTAAAATCAGGAAGTATAACTCCCATAAAGACAAGAACTCTCTCATCAAAATAAAAAGGCAGCTAAGAGGGCTAATTACATCCAATGAGTCTAATTTTGAGGTCAAGATAGCCTCCCAGGCAAAAGACGGCCATAAAGCTTTCTTCATCTATGTCAGAAATCCCAGAAATCTGCTGAAGTGGTGGTTAACTGTGCCACATTCACTAAGCTGGGTGATATAGCAAATCTGCTGTCTGAAAAAACTCAGCTCCAACTTTACCCCCCACTCACCACTTGCTGCTGCCCAAGAAATACATAACCCCTTCAACTATAGAAAACATGTCCTGGTTGGGCTCACTAAGGTCAAGAACACAGCCTCAATGGACCCCGATAATATCCCAGGATGCCTCCAAAATAGTCTAAAACATGACTTATCAGAACCACTAGAGTTGCTATTTAACTATAGTCTTAAAACAAGCATCATGCTACAAGAATGGAGAGCTGCAACAGTTATCACTCTTCATAAGGGTGAACCATTAGATGCCAGAAACTACAGACCCGTTAGTCTGACTAGTCTTATATGCAAAGCCATGGAAAGAATTATCATAGAAATGATCAGCAAAAATTTAGGAGACCTTCAGACACTGGAGCCATTCCAGTTTGGCTTTGTCATAGGAAGATCATGCCCACTGAACCTGGTGGACTTCTTTGAGAAGGTTACCAAGGCAATGGATGAGGGTAAAACAGTGCATACTGCCTACCTTGACCTGGCTAAGGCATATGATATGATACCCTACTCTGACATTATTAATAAACTTACAGAACTAGGTATAGCCCCTATATAACACACAATGAAAAGCCAGCTTGCTCATAAATAGGACACAGGATGTTAGGAGTGGTGATTCCTCCTCCTCAAAGATGACAGTCACCAGTGGAATCTCTCAAGGATCTGTGCTGGGCCTGCTCCTCTTTGACATGTACTTCTCAGAAGTCTAGACTAACATCAAAGGTCTCTAGCTGACAAAGTCTGCAGATGATTGCAAATTGGGAGCAGTCATAGTATCCTCCCATGATGCTAACATCTTACAAGGGGGTGTAAGACAGACAAAATAATGGTGCCAAAGCCATGGCTTAAAACTCAGTGCAAAGAAATGCATTCATTATAGTACCTTTTGGGAAGTCAGCCAACCCAGGAAACTATGTCATCAATAAAACACTCCTAAGGGTTGACCCACTAGTCAGGGATCTGGGAACACATGCAGACAGTAACATGGCCTTCAACCAACATATATCCAATTATTAAGGAAATCCTTCCATGTTGCTCAACTTATAAGTAAGTGCATGACATCTAGGTCCAAGGAAATTATTGTACCACTATACTCAGTCCTCATCAGACCCATCATTGAGTATAATGACCCCTTCGGTATATACCTGACCAGACACATGCAGCAAATGGAACATCTGTAAAGCTTACTTACCAAAATAATACAGGGCATAAACACAATGTCCTGTGCAGATTGCCTCAAAACCCTGTCTCTATACTCAGTCTGCTACAGACTACTGAGAGGTGATCTATCCCCAGCATACAAGGCATCCCTGGACGCCATTCTGATGAACCTTTTGCACATCCACAAAACAAATGGCATCAGAACTACTAGACCTAAAGACCTAAATTTTGCTTTCAACCTAAGTAGAGCATATTATAGACACAGCTATGTATCTCAGAGAATTTAGTTTCTTTGGAGCGGGTTGTCCATCCATGTGAAACAAAATCCCTCCCTAACCATGTTTAAGCATAACTTGGGCCATTGGATGGGAAATTGAAAATTCACCTCTGGTGTAGAACCCACATCTCTGATGACAGAGGCAGTCAGTAAACCATGTCTTAACCAGCAATTTCCCCTATATAAATATCTAAAACATGTAACTTGTGGGACAAATTAATTTTTACAGATAGGCTTATAAAGGCCGTAGTAGTTGTTAGTCTAGTGTACACCTATGAACCTGTGAACCTATGATTATGGGGTACAGTTGCTAAGAAACAGTCTTAACAAATAACATGTAATAGGCAGTTCTCTTACAAAGATTGTCATACTGTGCGCATGTTCTGTTTGGGGCCTGATTACAATGTCTCAGATTGTAACATCTGCCAGGTATTAGTTGCAAGAGTGACAGAAGAAAGCATTCCTTTCAGGACTATCTAGAGAAAAGTGGCTTGAGGCCTTGGCCCATGCTGCTGGTAATGTCATGTGGCAGGTCTTCACTAGTCACAGATTACCCCCCACCTGGAATAGGAAGGAAGAAAATGTTAAAAAGAGACTCTGGAGATTTGACATACGCCCTCATGCCCTGACTTGTCTCAAGGATGTGCAGCCAGTTGAGACATCTTCACAACTGCTAGCCTGAGTGCCTAAAAAATTCATTGCCTTTGGCATTGCCCCTTTAGAGATGTCAATGGTTTTGAACTAAAGCACTTCGTACTGAGATGAAGATCTTCAAGAAGTCGAACGGGACAGCTTTGTGTGAGCAACCTTGTCTAGTGCATGTTTTGTTGTGTCTAAAGGGGAGGATGGTACTCCTTTGATACTTGTTAGGGAAGATTATCCATGGCTAAAGGTGTAGGTGTAGTTCATCTGTCCATTGACCCAAACTTCCCATGTGACAATCCTAGTAAAGATGGCCAAGCAGTCCAAACTCAGGGATTCTGCCCCTCTGAGCTCCCTGTAGTTACCTAAGCCTCTGGTAGCAGGTGTACCCATGCAGCTCACACCCTACCAGACTTTTCTCCAGTATTGGTTCTTCTGGCTTAGAGGGTTTTACAGTTTTTACAAGACCTTCAGCCAGATCAGTACTAAACCGCAGTGACTAGAGTCCTGTACTTCAAGAGAAAAAGGGAGCCCTCATCAGTGATAGTGAGGAGAAAGACGTGGTCTGTCCATCCCAGATGTCTTCTTCTCTAGGTTATAGCATGGACACTTAACAATATGTACTCTAGTCATCCCAAAGAGGAAATCTCATTTTTTGATGCCCTCTGTAAAATAAAGGGTCACTTCACATGATGCCAAAAAGGTCTCTGATGCACAGAAGAGCTACTTCTTTTGAGCTTGGAGGCCCCCTTACCTGTAGCTATGCCTCCAGTCCTTAGATCTTCAGAGGATGTCTTCTTGGCTGCATAAAAGAAACAAGATTCACAGCTCCCTGCCAAAAAGAAGCCTGATAGGTGTTATAGGATCCAAGGGTCCCACAAATTTTCATTCACATTTCCTATAGCTGATCCAGTAATGATGTCTCAGGAACCAGAAAAGATATAAAAACTGGTACCAGTTCCTAATTCCCTTCTCAAAGAGTTGATGAGTGGGGTCCTTGACCTCTTTTGGGAAGAAGGTATGTATGGCTACTACCCCAACTTTCAGGACAATTACAGGTGACCAAGTATCAGACTAAGCTATGCAACCAGCTTTAGAAAAAATAGGGGAGGTGTGTGATGAGGACCTGAGGGCAAAACTTCCACAATCCCCTCAAAATCTTGGTCAGGTAACTAGTAACTCTATTAAGAATTTGATGTTGTGGATGCAGTGTCTAGAGCAGCGACCATGAACTCTGTTATCAGGGAACTTGCCTGCCTGAGATTTCAACCTGTGCCGGAGACTGTCGAAGTGTAACTCTTAAATGCTACAGTTGACAAGGAAGTGCTCTTTGGGGCCCTTACACCAGACTTGTTCAGGAGACAATAAGAGTGCAGGAAGACTGTGAAAGCTGATAAGCAGTTTTCTCACCACTATTCCAACATAACAGATAAAGTGCCATACCAAAACTTGGCCGTACAGGTATCTGTAGCACAAGGGCAAGCAGTCAAAGGGCTAAAAGTGCCAGTCCAAAATGAAGCGGCTGGGAGACTAGAAGAGGAAACTGTGAGGCTGTCAGAGCCACACTGCACAGATGGAGCAGTCATGACACCTTCCCACCCAACCCAGACCCCTACTCAAGTTTCACCAAACCCTCCCATTCTTCCCCCCAGAATGGGAAGCAGTTTGACCCTGTTCTCTGCAGACTCGTAAAACATTACAAAAGACAAGTGGATCCCACAACTAATATCTCAGTGGTACCAGAAAAACAAACAGGATCTTATACTTCCAATTCAGCGAAACTTCTTCAGCAAGGTGTGATAGAGATGTCACCAAAAGGGGTCTAAAACAAAGGGTTCTACTCAAGGCTGTTCTAGTACCCAGAAAAGAGTAGCCATGGAGGCAAGTTTTTGGGTTTGTCCTGGCTGAATAACTTCCTAAAAATACCAGAACTCAAAATGCTAACAGTGCAGACATTCTTACTGTCTCAGTCCCTCAAGCTGTGATGGTCACCCTGGACCTCAAGGAGCTTATCTCCATATGCCAGTCTACAAGGACTATACATGCTTTTTCAGATTCAAGGCAGGGACGTCCATTACTGGTTTAACTCTTCCCCATTTTTTGGCTACTGGTCACAGAGTGTTTGCAAAGTGCAGAAACTGATGTATCCTTACCTAGATGACTGCCTTATTCACACTTTGTCCAGGTAGAGGTTGAGTAGGCTATTCATTTTACCCCCTTTCTACCAGGGGTGTTCCAAAAAATAGTGGAGGAAGGGCCAAGAATACTTGTAATGACAGAGATTTGGCCCAGGCAGTATTGGTTCTCCATTCTCTTACAAATGTCAAGAGTGAAAGCTCTCACACTGTCTATGCAGCTAGACCTTCCAGCTTAGTACAATAGGGCTCCTGATATACCCAACCTGTAGACTGTACATCTCAGAGCCTGAATGATATAACCTTTCTGTTAAAGTACCAAAAGAGATTCTGAATATTATGAGAGATTATAGGAAGTCAATTACCAAGAAATGTTACCTGGCTAAATGGAAAAGATTCTCTGTCTGATGGCAGGGAATCAGGGCCTTTTTCAGTCTTAGTGTCTATGATTCTGCAGTGCCTGCCTGAGCTGTTTGATCTGGGGCTGGTGCATGCCTTATTGAAGGTACACCTCTCATCCACCTCTGCCTGCATACCCTGACTAACCTTTAGATTCACTCCAGCCTGTCAGATAGATTCTTAAAATGTTTCTAGACTTAAGACCGCCTAGCTAAGTATACTCTTCCATGAAAACACTGTACTACAAGAATGTACATATTCTGTCATTCATACTGTACAGATTTTCGCAGAATGTCCAGATTTTTGCCTTATGTTTTTGGTCCATTTTTCATAAAATTGTGTTTTTTTGGCAAATTAGTGGCAAATTATTAAAGACTGAAGTTAGAAAATAAAGTTCTCAGATTATGTGGCCCAGGCAGGTATGACCCTAGCCCTGAGCAGTATCCTACCATCACCCAGAATGATACCACAGTTCAAACAAAAAATGATTGACCTCATCAATTGGCAAAGTTTCTGGTGTCATTCTAAGGGGATCCAGTATCTGTCTGCTTGGGACGACATGGCAGACAGACCTCGATGCTTTGCCAGCGATTGCCTGCATCTGTCACCCCTTGGTTTCCGGGTACTGGCTAAGGCTTTCGCCACCTCTATAGTGCCTTTTTTAGGCAGTGTTCCAAAGACCAAATTACCACCATAACAGCTATAAATAAATGCAATCTGAGGGTCATGCTGCTCAATGCTAGAAGTCTAAATCTCAAGATGCACTCGCTCGAAGCACTCCTCAAAATGGAGAGCATTGACATTTGTGCTGTAACAGAGACCTGGTTTAATGTGGCAGAATGCACCCCTGTGCTACTAGGCTATACTCATTCCACACCTTTTGGCCCTGAAACATGGAACGTAGCTCCAAAGGAGGTGGTGTCTCCATATTCATAAAGGATATGCACATCTCCAGACTAGTTGTCCAGCATAATGCATCTGAGATAGTTCAGGTACAACTAACATTAGGTAAGATGGCGATCAAGGTCATAGCACCATGGAATCTATCAAGGTCCAATCCAACACTCTCATACTAGGAGACTTCAACTACCCCTCTATCAACTGGGAGAACTACTCAAGCACCAATACACTGGGCCAATGCTTCCTGGAATTCATCAGTTCCAATGCGCTGGATCAGCTCATTTGGACCTCCACTAGAGGTAGCAACATCCTTGACCTGGTTATTACTAACATGGCAACTGTTGCTCTACACCAGTAGTCAATCCCTCCCTGGTCAGTTATGACCATAAACTAATCACCATGGAAATGCACATCTCACCTACACGCCCCGCAAAGGTAACCACCTTGAAAAACTTCTCCAAAGCTGACTTTGGGCTCCTAAAAACAGAGGTGTCTAACTTCACGGCACCCATGCCAATGGAAGATAGCTGCATGACTGCCATATCATACACCAATGTACTGTACGAACATGTACATAAATGCACTGAACTAGCCATACCCAACAGAACCGAGACGCTCTCCTGCAAAAAAGGAAGCCAATCTGGTGGTCCTCTGCCATTAATAAACTCTACAACAGAAGGAAGAAACTGTTGCAGAAAAAGGTAAAGTCACAAGAGTGGAAAAACTCCCTTATTACCCTCAACAAAAAGTTGAGATCCCTTATCAAATCCTCTAAAGCCACCTATGAAGGCAGAAGTGTGGCAGACACTAAAAACAATCACAAAGCCTTCTATAGCTGTATCAAGAACCTCCATGTCAATATCCAGAGTTGGTCTGAGTTACTGCACAATGGTACCTCCTATACTGAGCCAACAGATATTGCCAACATACTGGCTGACAGATTCAGTGCCAACTTTACCCCTCTCTCCCATCCTAAAGGACCAATCACAATATCGGAGGAATGCCAGGCACCCAGCATTACTGCAGCACAGGTTAAAGTTGCATTGTCCAAGGCCAAGAATACAGTTTCCATGAGATCCAATAATATCCCTGGGTATCTTCTACATGAGCTACAAAATGAACTGGCACCACATCTGTGTGCCCTGTTCAGTCACAGCCTCACCTCAGGCTTTGTCCCTACCAAATGATGCACTGCTACAGTCATCCCTCGCCATAAAGAGTGAGCAAATACAGACTCTGGGAATTATCACCTCATTAGCCTGATGAGTTTGATATGTAAAGCTATGGACCGCATCATCATGGACCTGATTAACAGAGATATAGAAAATCTCCAAACTCTAGACCCCACACAATTTGGCTTTGCGAAAGGGAGATCATGCCTGCTCAACCTGGTTGACTTCTTTGAGTCAGTCACCAGGGCTGTGGATGAAGGTAAGGTAGTGCATACAGCCTACTTCAATCTGGCCAAGGCCTTTGATACCATTCCTCACTCAGAAGTTATTGATAAACTCACCAAACTAGGCATCAGTCCCTATATCACTAGGTGGGTTGCAAACTGGCTCACAGATAGAACATACAGTGTGAAAGTAGTAGACTCCAAGTCAGACTGCCAACCTGTTACAAGTGGAGTCCCACAGGGATCAGTCCTGGGTTCTCTCCTGTTTGGCATCTACTTCTCAGAAGTCCAGGCAATACAAAAGCACTCTGGCTGAACAAGTTCACAGATGACTGCAAGCTGGGAGCCATTATTAACTCCCCAAGTGATGCAGACATCCTACAGAAAGGCTTCACTGAGACCAATGACTGCTGTCAAAACCATGACCTTAAACTTAACGCCAGAAATTGTGTCGTCATCCCCTTTGGTAAAAACTCAGTTCCCACTAATTACCATATCGATGGGAGCCCGCTGAACACTGAAGGCATTATAAGAGATCTGGAGATGCAGGTTGACAGTAACCTCTCCTTCGACCACCACATTGCCACTGTGGTCAGAAAGTCCTTCTATGTGGCACATCTCATTACCAAGGGTTTTGCATCCAGGAAGTAAGAGGTCATCATCTCTCTGTACTCTTCCCTCATTAGACCAATCATTGAGTATAATGCCCCATTTGGTATGTACCTCACTAGACACCTGCAACAGCTTGAGAGGCCACAGAAGTATCGCACAAAGAGGATTCTAGGCATTAAACACATGTCCTACATGGACAGACTCAAAAGACTCCAGCTATTCTCTGTCTCATATCACCTACTTAGAGGCAGTCTTTGCTTGACTTACAAAGCCATGTCTGACCCAGCTCTGTTAGAAATGCTACATCTAAAGAAATCCCAATCCCAGAGATGGTCTGCACCTGTCGCCCCTGGGATTTAGGTTACTGGCAAAGGCTCTTGCCACCCCTGTAGTACCTTTTTTAGGCAAAGTTCAAAGGACAAAACCACCATCATAACAGGTACAATCATGCAAAATCTGAAGGTAATGCTACACAATGCTAGAAGTCTAAACCTCAAAATGCACTCTCTCGAGGCACTCCTAAAAATGGAGAACATTGATATCTGTGCAGTAACTGAGGCCTGGTTCAAGGCTCCAGAGAGCACCCCTGCAGTACCAGGCTACAACTCTTACCACACTTTTCGGCCACCAAACTAGGATCAAAACACTAAAGGTGGAGGAGTGTCCATATTCACCAAGAATATTCACACCACCAGGTTAGTTGCCCAACACAATGAGTCTGAAATTCTCCAGATGCAACTAACACTAGGTAAGACTGCAATCCAAACTGTAGCTTGCTACAGATCCCCCACCATGCCCCAAGATTCTCACTACACCTTTCTAAACATACTGGAAAATATTAATATATAACCAAACACCCTAATACTGGGTGATTTCAACTACCCTGCCATTAACTGGGAAAACTACTCGTGTGCCAACACCTTTGCCCAACGGTTCTTGGAATTCATAAATTCCAATGCTCTGGATCAACTAATCCAAAATCCCACCAGGGGCTCCAATATCCCAGACCTGGTCATTACCAACATGGGACATCGATGCTCCACACCTATGGTCACTCCCTCATTGGTCAGGTCAGATCATAAGCTAATCACCCTTAACATCCACATCCCATTCCCACCCCCCCCCCCCAGTAAGAAAACCTCCATAAAAAACTTCTCCAAAGCCAACTTCATGCTACTCAAATCAGAAGTTACAAACTTCATGACACCCATGCAGACGGGAACTGAAAGTTCGACTGCTGAGTCCTACACTAAGGCACTGTACGAGCACATCCACTCATGCATGAATTGTGCCATCCCAAATAGAACCAAAATGCTCTCCTCCAAAAAAAGGAAGCCAATCTGGTGGTCCCCTGCCATAAACAAACTTTACAACAAAAGGAAGAAACTGTTGCAGAAAAGAGGAAAATCCCAGGATGCAAAAAAACTCCCTTACCAACCTCAGTAAGAAGCTATGATCCCTCATAAAATCCTCCAGAGCTAGTTACGAAAATAAAATTGCCAAAGGTTCCAAAGACAACCACAAGGCATTCTATAACTATATCAAGAATCTAAATGGCAATGCTCAGATCTGCTCTGAGCTACAACAGAATGGCATTAAATATACTGATCCCAAGGATATTGCCAATATCCTGGCAGATCGATTCAGTGCCAACATCACCCCCCCTCTCACCCCCTATATGGCCCATCTCAATACCAGAAAATTGCCAAATTCCAGTAATAACGGCCACACAGGTAAAAAAAACGCACTCTCCAAAGCTAAGAATACAGCATCCATGAGACCAGATGACATCCCGGGCTGTGTACTACATGAACTACAAAATGAACTAGCACCTCACCTAAGTGTCATGTTTAAACGAAACAAACACCTCAGCAGGATAAAGTGCCTTTGTAAAACGAAAAAGCAGAACAGCAAAACAATCCCAAAGGCACACCAGTGGCTAACAATCCAGGATTCCAATGTAAAAAAGAGACCTTTATTGTAGCAGAACTTCTCAAGACAGTAAGCGCTTTCACGTTGTATAAACGCTTCTTCAGACTTCAACATAATACAATGAATTTCGTGCCTTTAAATACTAGAGTCACTGAAAGCTTAATTAATCAATCAATTAAACAGTATTTTAAATTATTAAAGTGCCAGTGCTCACAGAATAGATGAATAACAAAGACATAAGATAGAAACATAAAATACATGTTAAATTATGCATATATATTTTTCTCTATTTTTAAAAACTGCCATGAAAAATTAACATATAAAATACTTATAATATATTGAAAAACTTAATGCTTAAAAGCCTTGGCTGCTAAAAATGGTTTCAAAGTAATTTTATCATTTAGGCCGTATTTATGTGCCTGCAGTGTAAGGATCCATCTATTCTCAACCTCCTCTGTACGATTCTTAATGTTCCCTAACCTGCTGTTACTTTTAACCAATTCTAAAACCTTGAACTTGAAATGATGTAGAGACCCTTTCTCCATGACATGTCGTGCTAATGCGTTGGTCATATCTTCCTTGTTAACTGCATAGACATGTTCTCTTATGCGTTCACGCAATGTGCGGTTTGTTTTGCCTACATAATATTTCTGACAAAGTTGACATTGAGCCAAATAAACTAGATTCTTAGATCTATAGTCAGCATAGCACCTAAAAGTGTAAATTCTTCCAGTGTGTGGATGAATGAATGCATTTTCTACTGTTATGAATCTACATTGGTTGCAGGTTCTGCAGGGAAAAGTGCCTTCTCTCTGTGATTTGGGGTATTCTATATCTGTTTTTTCATAGCATAAAAGCCTCTTTAGAGACTTCATGTTCTTATAAGCTATGTTTGGTACCTCTTCAACCAATGTCTTAATTCTCTCATCCATAACTAAGATTTTCCAATTGTTCTCTATGATCTTTTTGATCTGACCATTTCTATTGGTAAATGGTATAATGAGTCTATTTTTTGCAATAGGTGGCTTCTTTCTGTCTATATTGTTGGTCTCTGACTTTTTGTGATAAAATGGTCGACCCCTATCTAATCTTATTTCATCAGTCATGGCTATGGTGTCATGTACAGCTTCCTTATTATATCCTCTTTGTATAAAATTCCTTTCTAAAGTTTCTTTCTGGTTTGCAAAGGCTAGCTCATCAGTGGTCAGTTTAGATGCCCTTAGTGTTTGATTCATCACTATGTTTGAATAGATATGTCTAGGATGCATGCTGTTGCGGTGAAGCAAATTATTCCTCCAGCATGTCTTCCTGAACATTTCCGTGTTAATGCCATTTGGTCCCTTGGTTAGCTGAACATCAAGGAATTGTATTATATCACATGAATGAATGCTTTGAAACTCTAAGAAATCAGTGGTCCCATTCAAATAGCAGATAAATTCAACTAAATCTTGTTCTGTCCCTCTCCATATCAAAAAAACGTCGTCCACAAAATGACTATAGTGTATTATGTGCTAATTAAATAATGTATTATTCAGCACATAGGCATCCTCCCAATGTGCCAACACTAGGTTGGCATAGGAGTTTGCACATGGGGTTCCCATTGCAACTCCCTTTTTTTGTAAATAGTAGTTGTTTCCATACACCAGGACGTTATTTTCTAATACTATTTCGAGCAAGGACATCCATCTAATTATTTTGCTATTTTCTATGCCATTATTCAGCAAAAATAGTCTCAAGTACTCGATGCCTATACTATTGGGAATCGACGTAAACAAAGATTTCACGTCTAAAGTAACAAAAAAGTCGTCATTTTCAATAGGATTCTTATCATTGCACCTTGCAAGGTTCTCTATGAACTGTTGTGTATCTCGTAAAATATATTCAGTATTATTAACTATTGGTTTGAATTGCTTATCTAAAAATATGGACAGTGACTCAGTCAGCCATCCTTTGCTAGAGACAATAGGTCTTAGTGGTGGATCATACAGTTCTTTGTGTATTTTAGGTAGGTCCCACTGTACTCATCCCTCATTAGACCCATTATAGAATACAACACCCCATTTGTTATGTACCTCTCAAGACATCTGCAACAACTGGAAAGGCCGCAGAAATACCTCACTAAAAGAATCACAGGCCTAAAGCAGATGCCCTATGCTGACCGCCTTAAAAAACTCCAGCTGTACTCTGTCGCATATCATCTACTCTGAGGCGATCTCTGCTTAACATACAAGGCCATGTAGAACCCAGAGCTGTTGGACATGCTACACTTAAAGAAATCCCAATCCCTCAGAGCCACACGCTCCAGGGATCTAAACCTTGTCATCACAATAAACAAGATATGCTGGAGGTATAGGTTCCTGAACCAGAAACTCCTCAGACTCTGGAATAGACTGCCCATACATGTCAAGCAGAGCACCTCTTTGGCCCTCTTCAAATGGAACCTTGATGACTGGCTGGGAGAAAGGAAATTCACCCCAGGGGTGGTCAGTCTTTCTGCTAGACAGGGGTCCATGGAAGTAAATAGTGTGGGAAGAAATAGCCAGGGAATTGTTATGGCTAGGCTTGTAAAGGCCCTAGGGCCAGTAGCCGAGTACCAACCTATGAACCTATGAATCTCTCCACACCACACGCTCCAGAGACCTCAGCTTCATTACCACAATACACAGAACATGCTGGAGGGACAGGTTCCTCACCCAGAGACTGCCCATGCTCTGGAATAGACTTCCCATACATGTCAAGCAGAGCACCTCATTGTCCCTCTTCAAGAGAAATCTTGATGAGTGGATGGGTAATAGAAAGTTCACCCCAGGGATCACTCCAGTCTTCTTGATAGAAGCACTGGGAACTGACGGCAGGTGGCACAATGCCAGGGCACTTCTATGGGCTAGGCTTGTAAAGACTCCAGAGCCATTAGCCTAGTAGACACCTATGAACCTATGACCCATGGCAGACATTTGAGTTTCAGACTTTTTACCCTTCAGAAAATTCATGCTAATGCAAAACCTGTTATTCTATCAACTTTCTAAGTTTGTAAGAGCAATATTTAAAAAGTGTCCCTGTTTTTGGGTCTTTGTCCCACTTTTATGTATGGCTTTGTACAGATTTCTTGATATAAGAGGTTGAGAGGTATGCTGTAATTGAACTGGCTGCTATAGAATCTTTGACATTTCTGGCCTGGAAAACTGCCATTCTGTGTCATTACGTCAGCTTGGAGAATATCTGAGTTGCAAGTATTAGTGAACAAAGATACATTTTAGTGTTCACTAAAGAGTCAGCCAAGGACATCTCCTTTCTTTATGTCCAAGGAGAGTGACTTAATTTTTCCTGAGTCAGGCCATTCATTTGTGTAACTTTTTCCTAACCCCCAGAAAAAGGTGCAATGTTAAGAGAATTTTACACTCCCCTTGGATTTTCACAGGTAGCTTGGATATTAGATAACCAAATGTAAAGGTATTAAGACCATAGATCAACTTTTGTTTCATTTGCATTGAAGAGAAAGGGAAGATTAGTCTATAAACATTCAATTTTTAAAGGTCTGGCTCACTGTATCTCTTACTATTATTAATGTCATGAGAAAAAAGCTAAAAGGTCATGTGACACTCCACAGCATAAGCGCTGCAGCAGTCATCATGGCTTTTATGGAGGGGTGAGGAGATGAGCTATTCTGGAGGCAGCTACTTAGTCTTCAGCCCATACCTTCTCCAAATATTACAAGATGGACGTTGCCTCAAAGGTAAGGCTAGGATTGCCACAGCCAGCCTACAGAACATACTGCAACTCACAACAACTAATACAGCCCTCCCCCAGTTCAAACAAGTAGTTAGTACCTGGGGAGAAGGGGAATTAGGGAAATGCGTATAGAAACTGACCTGTCCATTTGAAAGGGAAGGCACATACTTCTCAGCCTTCTTTTTAATGTAGCAGACCTTTCACATCTGACATATAAAGAACATATTACATTTGTGTAGGGACTTAACAAAAAACATATTGCTCTAGATCCAAAACAGTATCATTTTTTAAATAAAGACATTGTCTACATAATTTAGTAAACTTCTTTGAGAGAGTTACTGAAGCTGTAAAGAGCAGCTGTGTAGCTCATACAATGTGCCTACCTTTATCTGAACAAGGTCTTTGAATTTATTCCGCATGATGTAATTATAAACAAGCTTAAAGGTTTAAATGTAGACCTTTATTTTGTAAGATGGATAGCAAAGTGTCTGACAGATTAAAATAGCAGATGTCATCTCAGAAATAAAAAAAAAAGAGTGACTAGTGTCATTGTTCAGGACACAGTACTAAGACCTTTCTGTTGTAACTGTTCTATTACTATCATTTCCTTCCTTCCTCTCTGCCATCTTACTGCTTTCTGTCACATTACCTTGACTTTTCCCAGCTTAGCCTTTCTATCTCCTCCTATGCTTACACTATACTTAACTCCCCACTGCTATGAACCTTGCAGATTTATTACAAAAATGTGTGATTTGACTATATGCCATTTTATTATGTCTATTTTTCCATGATTGTAATCATTTTCACTGTTTTATTATTTACATTCAGTGTAATAGTACTGCATAATATTCTTTGTATCTGTTATGTATTAGTATTTTCTTTGTATGTAATTATTGTGGAGCTTTTCTCCCTGGGGCTCCACTGAAAATGGGCTCATTCTAGGCCCAGTGGACTTTCCCGGTTAACAAATGCAATAAATAAAAATCTACTTCTTGTATCTCCACTGAATCAGGCATATGGCACACTAAATTTGTTCCTGACTGCAAACTGTATGCTGTTATTCATTCAGGATCTGATACCATGTTACTACAACAATGGCTAAAATATACAAATTAATGGTGGATTAGAAATGGGTTTAAGTTATATGTGAACTGTATTAGTTTAACATTTGGTAAACAGTTCACAGTACCTTACAGTATAGACAGCACCTCACTAAAGATTACTACTGCCATTGGTCTCAGCACTTTCAGAGACAGTTCCTTATGCTTTGACCACCGCATAGCAGCAGTGATCAGGCAATCCTTCTTTTTACCCAAGTAATAAATAAAGGTGTTTCATTCAGGTCACAAGAAGCTATCATTCCTCTATAATCTGCCCTGATTAGACCAATTATAACATAATGTCCCTTTTTAAATTAAAAAGATCAGTAGACTAAAACTATCTGCTAATAAGTTAAGCTTGAAGCTCTATCCATGTACTGTGTCTCTTACAGACTCGTGTGAGGTTATTTGTGTCTAGCTTTCAATGCTTCAAAGACTCAACCATTCTTGATCTCCTATACTTCCACAAAACAATTGGCTCCATCAACAGTCAGCAAATATATCTTGAATATCCATTAACAAATACATAAGAAATGATAGAGGGGCGAATGTCTTCCCCTTTCTCTGTTATCATATTCAGTTACATATAAAACAGAGTAATAACTTCACTTTCTTTAAGACAGACCTTGACAGTTTGATGGGTACTTGTGAATTCATTTTGGTTCTGATTTGCTTTGCTCTCCTTATGACAGAAGGTGCCTTGTGATGTAGGGATAGAGAAAATGGTTATGATCCATCGACTAAATCTACCTTATAAACTTCATGAGTTTAGAAATCTCTGAAATAGATATTTGAGTGGAACGCTGATGTAGTGCATGTTTACCTCTCATCTTCCATCTTCTTCTTCTTCTGGATATTCTGGGGCTGGGTTTCAATGGCATACTCTTCCTTGAACCCCTTTCACCTTGTCTTTCCTCACATGGCCTCAGGCCTGCTGAGATCTGGTTAGACTGGGGGAGCCCAGGTTCTCCAGACTGTTGTCCTCCCAGGCATTCTCCTACTGGGGAACATGGTGAAGGGTCCTACTCTAAATCTGAACCAAGCTCTGGATATAAGCTGGGATTTTTTTCTTGCAAGGATCTGAATAAGAAACTGAGGATGGGACAGGTGGATGTCCACTTTGAATGTGCTAACATCTCACAGGTGTGGACGTCAAGCCAGAAAGGGGAAGGATGCTAAACTTTAGATCTCGGGCTGGACAATGGGCCTTCTGAAGCAACAGTGATCCACTAAAACAAGTACTATCATTGTACATTCCTAGAAATTGCATTTTGCTTCTTGAATGGTATAGGGATGATTAGTGTTGGGAAAATCACTTGGCAGAGGAATGATGGAGACTTCTTTCTATAGATTGTCTAAGAGTTCCCCAGTGAGCTCCCCTCCTTCTACGTAAAATTCTAATCCAAACTCCATACAGGAGTTGGATGTTCTTCGTGTTTCACTGTTGCAGTCATTACATTTGGATAATCTGCTGGCAGGTTGCCTTTAGTCGGCCTGAATATCGAAGTCTTGGGTCCTGCGTCGGTTGCTGTCTCCTCTTCCATGACGTCAGGTCATCAGGGGTATAAAACATGCAGCCAATGCCATTTTATTCAGTCTTTCTTGCCGCACGGTGCCCGAAGCAGAAGCAGCTCGCAAGTGCCGGTCGGCCGACTCCTGAAATTTTCATATTTGAGTTTCAGAACCGAAGTCTTCAATTAAAGCTAAGTACCCCATTGGGGAAACTTTTTCTTGCTCCTTACCAATGTCAGTAAAAGTTAATAATTGCATTACTTATGGGAAGCAAATACCTCATAAGGATTTTCATTTGTACTGTATTCCTTGCCTAGGCCCAGATCATAATGTGCCTTGCTGTCGGTTTTGTGCTAAATTTAACCAACGCACTATTAAGTATCGGTATATTTTTGCTTCTAAATATTTTGGATCCAGATTTAATTACCCTGAAATGTCATCGGATAGCAATCCGACTACCGGAGTTCACAAAAAGCGCAAATAAAAAGACAGAGACAGACTGTCGAGGTCCAAAACCGATGACGAGGCTTCTCCTAAGCCAGTCACCGGTACTCAGTGAGGCGCTTTTGCAGCCCCTGATACCCGCTACTTTTGAGTCACAGGCCTCTACCGAGACCCATGTGGAGTCTGGTATGCCACGAGATTCTCAGAGTATTGAACCCGCAGATGTCTCTCCCTCGGATGGGCCCGGAGCCGCTGAGAAGGCACCAGCTTCTGAGGGTCTTTTCAGGTCTCAACATTTCTGTATAAAACCAATGCCAGTTTCAAAAACAAAAATAAAAACAACTCCTAAGTCTAAAAAAAATGACGCATGAGCCACGTGCTCAGGCCCCTATGCCTAAAAAGCAGATGATCAAAATGGCTGAGGATTTAATTACCTTGATCAGGGGTTCCCAACCCCCCGCTAAGAGGCCTAGGCAAGACACTGATTATGAATCTTCAGATCAGGTTTCTATTTCTTCTGATTCCTCTTCTGATCAGGAATATTCTATACCACCCTATGAAGATTCAGATGCAGAAGAATCCATTCCATCTGCATCTCTTCCTGAGGATTATTCTTTTGGAGAAACCTTGCATACTTTAAGGGAACATTTTCATTGGGAGAGTCAGGATTTCTCTGAATCAAAAAAGAGGCTTAGGGATTTCCTTCTTCTTCCTCAGCATAGGCCTTTGGCTATACCTCCTGTATTAGACATTGTTGATGATGTGTTTTCGGAATCAAGCATGGCTCCTGATTCTCTACCTCCGGCTCCTTGTAAGCCAGACAGATATTACAGGGTTCCTGACTCCCACAAATTTTTATTCAAAAATCCTTCTGCTGATCCTGAAACTATCTCCCAGGGTCCCAAAGGTGTAAAGGCCTCTACAGCCAAAAATCCTACCCCCTCTGATAGAGATTCCAGGGAGCAGGATAGATGGGAAAGAAGGTTTATACGTCTGCAACCTTGGCAATTAGGGCCTTAAACTGCCAGTTTCATATGCTTAAATATCAACAGCATTTTTATGGGCTTATTGAAACAGAAAATGATGTTGATTTCTGATTCTGTGGAAAAAAAAGAATTACAGGAATTATTGCATGCAGCAGAACATGTTGGAAAGCATACTTTGCAATGTGGTTTTGATTCTTTGGAGGCCTCTTGCAGGGCCGCAGTTACTGGATCTGTGATTAGAAGGCATGCCTGGCTCAAGGAGCAAAATCTGTCTGATCATGTTAAAGCTAAATTATTGGATGCACCTTTACAGCATGATACTCTAAATGGGAAGAAACTGAGGGTAATGCTGCTCAATGCCAGAAGTCTAAATCTCAAAATGCACGCACTCGAGGCCCTTCTCAGTATGGAGAACATCGATGTCTGTGCTGTAACTGAAACCTGGTTCAAGGCTCCTGAGAGCACCCCGGCACTATTAGGTTTTACCTCATATCATGCGTTCTGGCCCCAAAACCCGGACCACACCACAAAGGAGGTGTATCCATATTCATAAAGGATACCCACACCTCCAGGTTGGTGGCAACGCAAGCTCGGAAACCATCCAGGTGCAACTAACCATAGGCAAAACTGCTCTACAAATTGTAGCATGCTACAGGCCACCCTCTCAAACTCAGGAACCCCACACAGCCTTCCTGAAGACACTGGAGGGTATAAATGTATCTCCAAACACCATCATATTGGGTGACTTCAACTACCCGAATATAGACTGGGAACATTACTCAAGCCCTAACTTTCTAGCCCAACGGTTCCTGGAGTTCATAAATTCAAATGCCATGGAACAGTTAGTCACTGTTCCCACAAGAGGAGAAAATATACTAGATCTCATTGTCACAAACATGGGGACAAAATGCTCCACACCGGAAGTATATCCCTCATTGGTGAGATCTGATCATAAACTAATCTCACTGGAAATCCACATCCCCCCACCCCAAACAAAAGACCATAGTGAAGAACTTCTCTAAAGCAAACTTCACACTACTCAAGACTGGTGTGGTATCCTTCAAGGCCCCTGAGCCAGAGGAAACCACAACCCAAGCTGGAAGCCCTTACAAATGCCTTCTATGAACACCTCCAGGACTGCATGGATCAGGCAATCCCAAATAAAACCAAGACTCTTTCCACAAAGGGCAAACGTCCAGTCTGGTGGACCCCAGCCATTAACAAACTTTACAATAAGAGGAGAAAGCTATTACATGATAGAACAAAATCCATAAAAGGAAGTCACCCCTGATCATTATTAGTAAAAAATACGAGCACTCATAAAATCAACTAAGGCCAATTTTGAGAGAAAAATTGCCATGGATTCAAAGGAAAATCATAAGGCCTTTTTCAGCTATGTTAGGAACCTGGGTGGAAACTCCCAGATATGCTCAGAATTAGTCCAAAATGATACAAAAATCACTGAACCCACAGACATTGCCAACATACTGGCAGACAGGTTCAGTGCAAACTTCACCCCTCTCCCCTAAAGGAGAGATAACTATCCCAGCCGAGTGTAGCCTCCCGAACATCTCAAATGCGCAGGTGAAAGCTGCTCTCTCTAAAGCTAAAAACACAGCATCAATGGGACCGGATGGTGTCCCGGCTGTGTGCTACGAGCTAAATGAGGAATTAAACCCGCACATAAGGCAGCTGTTTAATCTCAGCCTTACCACAGGATCGTGCCCAAGGAGTGGCGACGGCAACTGTGGTCCCACTCCACAAAGCGGCTCTCACGGACCCTGGTAATTACGGCCCCATAAGCTTAACAAGTCTAGTCTGCAAAGCTATGGAGAGGATCATAATGGAGCTCATAAACAAAGATATAGGGGACTTGCAGACATTGGACCCGACCCAGTTTGGCTTTGTCAAGGGAAGATCATGCCTTTTGAACTTGGTCGACTTCTTCGAAACAGTCACCAAGGCCATTGATGAGGGAAAGGCAGTCCATACAGCCTACCTTGACCTTGCAAGCTTTCGACACAATACCCCACTGGTATTGTAGAAAAACTTACCAGCTTAAATGTAAACCCATATGTCACAAGATGGGTTGCAAACTGGCTTAAGGACAGAACCCACAGGGTTAGAGTTGCTGGCGCTGTCAGACTCCAAGCCGGTCACAAGTGGTGTCCCACAGGGCTCGGTCCTTGGCCCCCTATTGTTTGGCATCTACTTCTCAGAAGTACAGGCCAACATGGGAGGACTTTGGCTGACAAAGTTTGCAGACGACTGCAAACTGGGCGCCATAGTGGAAAGTGCATCGGACATGGATATCCTTCAGAAGGGACTCACGGAAACAGATAGCTGGTGCCAGAGCCATGGCCTGAAGTTAAACGCCAAAAAATGTATAGTCATACCCTTCGGAAAAACAAGGTAACCCAAGCTACCATATAGGTGGCAATCCACTAAGCACAGAAGAGGTTATCAGGGATCTGGGGACCCAGGTTGACAGTGGCCTTTCTTTGACACTCACATTGCTAAAGTGGTTAGAAAGACCTTCTACATTTCCCACCTGATCATGAAGGGATTCACATCCAGATCTAGTGAGGTCATTGTTCCCCTGTACTCTTCACTTATCAGACCAATGATCGAGTACAATGCCCCATTCGGGATGTATCTCACCCGACATCTGCAGCAATTGGAGAGACCCCAAAAGTTCCTCACCAAAAGGATAAAGGGACTCCAAAATCTGTCATATGCTGCCAGATTGAAGAAACTCCAGCTCTATTCAGTCGATACCGTCTGCTCAGAGGTGACATGTGCCTGACATACAAGGCCATGTCCAACCCGGAATTAATGGACATGCTCCACCTCAAAAATCCAAATCCACCAAAACCACTAGAGCAAGCGACTTAAACCTTAGCACGGCTATAAATAGGACATGCTGGAGGGATAGATTTATCACTCAGAGGCTCCCTATGCTGTGGAATAAAATCCCGGTCCATGTGAGGCAGAGCACCTCGCTGACTCTGTTCAAGAGAAATCTAGACCTGTGGATGGGAGATCGTAGGTTTACCCCGGGAATCATATCTGTGTCACTGCTGGACAGAGGCACAACAAACTAATGGGCACAGTATTTTTTCATATAAGGGGTAAGCCACAAAAATATGGGCTAGGCTTATAAATGCCTTAGGGCAGATAGCCTAGTATAAACCTATGAACCTATGAACCTATAATAAAGCAGAAGAGGTTTTAAAGAAAATGGAAAAAAAGCAAAATCTATGCAAACTGTAAAAGATTTCTTACAAGTTCAGCCACCCAGATTCAGTAGGCACTGGCCTACTAAAAATTGGTCCTTTCCTGTGTCCAACAGAGCCTCACAAGGCAAATCCAGGTGCTCAAAAGGCTCTAGATACCAATCACAGGGTTCTTACAGGTCAAAGCAATGGGGTGCCTCTACCTCCAAATCTGGAGGAAACAAAGCACAACCCTACAGTAAGCAGTTTCAATGACTTCCCTCTACCTTCACAAAGCACTTATCTTTTGGCAGCCCCCTTGGGGGGAAAATTAGCACTTCATGCTCAAAATTGGCAGTTAATTACCCAGGACAAGTGGGTATTAAACATAGTATCCCAGGGGTACAGATTTCATTTCCATACTTGCCAATTCCAAACGGTTAGCCAGATCTGCCACAAAATCAGCGGGCAGAGGCTCAGAAACAAGTTACGTTCCTCATGGATATGGGGGCTATTCAACCAGTACCAGAACAGGAAAAAGGACAAGGTTTTTTATTCAAGACTTTTTCTGGTACCCAAACAAATCAATGCCTGGCATCCAATACTAGACATATTGATTTTGAACACGTTCTTGGACATCCCAAAATTCAAAATGCTGACTTTACAACAGTTACTGCCTATGCTGGACAAGAACGCTTGGTTGGTGACTCTAGACTTAAAAGAAGCATACCTGCATATCCCAATAAGGGAATCGTGCAGAAGATACCTCCGCTTCAAGGCAGGTTTTATGCATTACCAATTCTCTGCACTGGCCTTTGGCTTATCTACTGTGCCCAGGGTCTTTACAAAGTGCCTGGCACCAGTAATTGCATTTTGCAGACAAAGAAGCATACAAATCTATCCTTACTTGGACAACTGTCACATTCAAGCAGAAAACAAGGACATTCTTCTTCAACATCTGGTATTTGTAAAAAGGCTTCTAACATGCCTAGGGTACACAGTAAATGAAAATAAATCACAACTGGTACCCTCTCAAAAATTACATTCCTGGATGCAAGCTTGAATACAACTGCCCAGATGGCTTACCTTAAGCCAGACAAAGGCAACTGACTATATACTTCAAACAGATGGCAACAAAAACCCAGTTATCTGCAAGACAAATTCTGCAGGCTTTGGGGTTCATGGCATCCTGCATTCTATTAGTTCCATATGCAAGACTGCATATGAAGAAACTACAGTGGAATCTAAAAAGTTTATGGAGTCAACATTGTCACAATCTGGAAACAATGATTCCTCTCATTCCCTACCTACAACAGGAATTTTTTTGGTGGGCAGAGACATGTCACCAGAACAAGGGATGGTCTTTCACGCTACCCCCTGCCACCCAAACCCTAACTACAGACGCATCAGACTATGCTTGGGGGGCCTACCTGGTGGGGAGATTCATTCAGGGCATATGGAACCCAAAACAAATGCATCTGCATATCAACCAGAAAGAGATGCTAGCTGTTCAGAATGACCTGGCAGCCTTCAAGGACTTACTTCATCCAGGACAACTACTGATAAAGACGGACACCATGGTTATGTGGTACATAAACAAGCAGGGGGGTACACATTCCCACCCCCTTTGCAGACTAGCCATGGCATTGTGGGACACGGGCTTGACTTATCAAGTACATCTTCAAGCTCAATTTCTGCCAGGAAAACAAAATACTCTGGCAGATGACCTAAGCAGAAATCTTATGGACCCTCATGAGTGGAAACTGGATCCACAAGTTTTCAGCATGATAACACAGAAATGGGGGAGCCCAGACATAGATCTATTTGCCTCTCCCAAAATTATCAACTGGACAAATTCTGCACAAGGACTTATCACAGACAAGCATGGAAAGTGGATGCCCTATCCTTCAGTTGGAAAAACCTATCAGTCTACGCCTTTCCTCCTCTGCCTCTTCTCCCCAAGGTCTTACTAAAGGTCAGACAGGAAAAAACAAAAATTATCCTAATTGTCCCGGACTGGCCTCGCCAGCACTGGTACCCAATTATAAGGAATATGTCTCAACACCCTCCTTGGTACTTGCCTCAAATACCTCATCTACTGTCTCAGCAGAGCAATCAAATTCTGCACACTCAGCTCCAAACTCTGAACCTGGCAGCATGGCTGATCATGTAATTATTCAAACAACACCTCTCAGTAAATCTGTGATGGATGTCATTTTGGAAGCCAGAAGGCCTAGTACTAGAAAATCTTATGCTGATAAATAGAAGAGATTCTGTGCTTGGAACCAGGCACAAGGAATGGACACAACAAAACCAAATATTCCTCAGATTTTACAATCCTTGACTGAGATACTTGACAAGGGCCGATCTTTTTCTTCAATAAAAATCCATGCCTCTGCCATCTCGGCTCATTATAGGTTCATAGGTTGGTACTGGGCTATCTGCCCAAAGGCATATATTAGCCCAGCCACGTTTTGCAGTATTCACCGCCCCTTTAGTAGTTCCCTAGACCCTTGTACTAGCAGCTAGTACCCTTGGCCCCTATCTAGTAGTGCTGTTGGTGTGATCCCCGGTGTGAACTTTCTGTTACCCATCCACTCATCAAGGTTCCTCTTGAAGAGTGATAGTGAGGGGCTCTGTCTTATGTAGATCGGGACCCTGTTCCATAGTAAGGGAAGTCTCTGCAAAGGGAATCTATCCCTCCAGCTTGTTCTATTCATTGTTGTGTTGAGGTTTATATACCTAGAGCGTGTAGCTCGGGTAGATTTGGTTTTGCTAAGATGGAGCATGTTCAATAATTCTGGGTTGGACATGGCTCTGGACATTAGACAGAGATCGCCTCTGAGAAAGCGATATGCAACAGAGAACAGTCTTAGCTTTTTCAATCATGCTGCATAGGGTAACTGTTTGAGGCCAGTAATCCTCTTGATTAGGTACCTCTGTGGTCTGTCCAGCTGCTGGAGATGTCTAGCCAGGTACATTCCAATTGGTGCATTGTACTCAATAATGGGTCTGATGAGGGAAGAGTAGAGGGGCACCATTACATCCTTAGATCTTGATGCGAACCCTTTCGTGATCAGATGGGTCACATAGAAGGATTTTCTAACCACTTTGGCAACATGGTTATCAAAGGAAAGCTGACTATCTACTTGGGTCCCTAGATCCCTTATTTCTTCTTCAGATTTCAGGGGATTACCTCCTATGTTGTAGTTTGCGGGTACTCTGTTTTTCCAAAGGGGATTACTACGCATTTTTTTTGCATTTAGCTTGAGACCATGGCTTTGACACCATGCATCAGTCTCATTTAGGCCCTTCTGGAGGATCTCCATGTCGGCCGGAGACTGTATTATAGCACCCATTTTGCAGTCGTCCGCAAACTTAGTCAGCCACAGCCCTTCTGTGCTTGCCTGTACTTCTGAAAAGTATATGCCAAACAGGAGGGGCCCCAGGAAGAGCCCTGAGGCACACCACTCATTACTGGTCTGGATTCAGACATAGATCCCGCTACTCTTACTTTATGGGATCTGTCCGAGAGCCAGTTTGCGATCCATCTTGTTATGTAAGGGTTTATGCCCAGGCTCGTGAGCTTATTAATAACACCTGAATAGGGAATGGTGTCAAATGCTTTAGCAAGGTCAAGGTAAGCCGTGTGTACCTCCTTTTCCTTATCTATAGCCTGAGTAACTGTCTCAAAGAAATCTACCAGGTTCAGGAGGCATGATCTGCCCTTGACGAAGCCGAACTGTGTGGGGTCCAGCGACTGGAGGTTCCCAATCTCTCCATTTATGAGTTCCATAATGATTCACTCCATAGCTTTACAGATCAGACTGGTCAGGCTTATTGGTTGGTAGTTCCCAGGGTCAGTTGTGGCCCCACCCTTGTGTAGTGGGACCACCGTTGCCATGCGCCATTCTATGGGCACATATCCTGTGGAGATGCTGAGACTGAACAGGGTATTAAGATGTGGGGTTAATTCCTTTTGGAGCTCGCGTATGACACAGCCTGGGACACCATCTGGTCCCATGGAGGCAGTGTTTTTAGCTTTAGATAGAGCCTTGTTAACCAATGTATCAGTAATAATTGGACTTACACAATCCCCTGGAATGGTAACAACACAGAGCCTCCCATCTTTTCTCATCCTCTGCTAAAACAGTATCTTAGAGGGCCAAAAATTTAAGGCCTCCCAGAATATCAGAAACTGAATAAAATGACGTCGGCTGCATGTTTTATACCCCTGATGACCCGACGTCATGGAAGAGGAGACAGCAACCGATGCAGGACCCAAGACTTTGATATTCAGCCCGACTGGGGGCAACCTGCCAGCAGATTTCCCAAATGTAATGACTGCAACAGTGAATACACTCGAACATCTACATTTATGGCAAGTGTACACAACTGTACTTTTCATTATTTTGGAGAGATATCCCAGTTGGTCATAATGGTGGATTGAAGGAGTGAATGGATAACTGAGAAGTTGATCTTGGCATTTAAGTTTATACCCCAGTTTAGCACAGAAAATTAACATAATTACCTAAAATTGTTTAAGCATGCACCAAATAATGTTTTTGTTGTTTTAAATTAAATGGTCTTCAAAAGGGGTCTGGCCCGTGTAAACTTTTCCTACTCTGTCTGGTTGTATAGGTCAGTTCTGCAGAAACAGACCTGTTGTCCCTTGATCAGTGGTGTCTACCTGCATCTAGCTGAACTTAATATCAGATGTTCATTGTGTTTCACTGTTGCAGTCATTACACTTGGGTTATCCTGCTGGCAGGCTACCAGCAGTCAGCCTGAATTCCAAAGTCTTGGTCCGGTGTTGGTTGCTGTCGCCTCTTCCCTGATGTCAGTGCACCAGGGGTATAAAAGATGCAGCCGACGCCATTTTCTTCAGCCTTTCTTGCCGCGCAGTGCCCAAAGCAAAAGCAGTTCGCAAGTGCCGGTCGGCCAACTCCTGAGATTTTCGTGTTTGAATTTCAGATCCAAAGTCATCATTTAAAGCCAAGTAACCCATTGGGGAAACGTTTTTCTTGCTCCAGACCGATGTCAGAAAAAGTTAATAATTGTATTTCTTGTGGGAAGCAAATACCGCATAAGGACTTCCATTCTTATTGTATTCCTTGCCTAGGCCCTAATCACGACGTCGCTAATTGTAGGTTTTGTGCTAGATTTAACCAACGCATTATTAAGCGTCAGCACGATTTTGCATTTCACTACTTTGGTGAAGATTTAATTACACGATGTCGTTAGATAGCCATCCAACTACCGTAATTCACAAGAAACGCAAGGAAAAGGAAAAGGACAGGCATCCGAGGTCCAAAACTGACGACGAGGCTTCTTCTAAGCCAATCGCCGGTTCGCCAGTTCTCAGTGAGGCACTTTCGCAGCCCCTGATGCCTGCTACCTCAGAGCTGCAGGCCGCTTCCGACTCCCACGTGGAGCCAACTAGGCCGCAGGAAACTCAAGGTATTGGACATTTGGAAAATATCCCTTCAGATGGGTCCGGAGCCGCTGAGCAGGCATCGGCTTCTGAGGGTATTTTCAGGCCTACACAGTTATATGCAAAACCGACTTCAGCTTCAA
The DNA here is from genome assembly GCF_019279795.1 of Protopterus annectens. NCBI lineage: Eukaryota > Metazoa > Chordata > Ceratodontiformes > Protopteridae > Protopterus > Protopterus annectens. Next base: position 1,217,508,423 of record NC_056747.1, on the reverse strand, counting down.
AGGCAAAGACTAAAGCTCCACTAAAGACAAAGAAACAAGTACAGCAATCCCATGGACAGGCCTCCATACCTAAAAAACAGATGCTCAAAATGGCCGAAGACCTTATTACTTTGATCAGGGGTTTCCATCCCCCTCCTGATAAGAGGCCTACGCAATAGACAGAATATGAATCTTCAGATCAGGTTTCCATTTCCTCTGATTCCTCTTCTGAACATGAATACTCTCTTCCTCCCTATATGGATTCTGATGCTGAACAATCTATCCCTTCAGCCTCTCGTCCTGAGGATTATTCTTTTGGGGAAACCCTGCATACCATGAGGGAGCACTTCCACTGGGAGAGCCAAGACTACTGAGAATCTAAGAAAAGGCTCAGAGACTTTCTTTTTCTTCCTCAGCACAGGCCTCTTGCTATTCCTTCTGTTTTAGACATTGTAAATGATGTATTTTCAGAGTTCGGCCTGTCTCCAGACTCTTTACCTCCAGCACCTGTTAAGCCAGACAGATACTACAGGGTTCCAGATTCCCATAAATTTCTTTATAAAAACCCTGCTGCTGACCCAGAAACTATACCTCAGGGTCCCAAAGGGGTCAAGGATTCCACTGCCAAAAGCCCTAGCCCCTCAGACAGGGATTCAAGGGCACTGGATAGATGGGGTTAAAAGATTTATACTTCTGCTACCTTGGCTGTAAGAGCTTTAAATTGTCAATTTCATATGCTTAAATATCAGCAATACTTAATGCCACTGCTTAAACAGAAAATGTTGACAAATTCTGAATGTGCAGAAAACAAAGAAATGCAGGATTTATTGCACGCAGCTGAACAAGTGGGAAAGCATACTTTGCAATGTGGTTTTGACTCTCTGGAGGCCTCCTGCAGGGCCGCTGTTACGGGTACTGTCATTAGGAGGCATGCTTGGTTAAAGGAACAGAATCTGCCTGATCATGTTAAAGCAAAATTATTAGATGCCCCACTACAGCATGATACTCTGTTTGGTGTTAAAGCAGAAGAGGTGATGAAGAAAATGGAGGACAAAGCGAAGTCTATGCAAACAGTTAAGGATTTCTTACAGGTACAGCCACCCAGATTTAGCAGGAACTGGCCTTCAAAGAATTGGTCCTTTCCAGTGTCAGACAGGCCAAAAAGAGGCAGATACAGATAGGGTTGCCACCTTTTCGAATGGCCAAAGTGGGACATTTTTGGTACAAACATCAGATTTTACAGGCCGACACGTACCCACGGTCAGTACAAAAGATAGAACTTAAGTTTTTTGCCTAAATAAATGCTTATTCTTGTAGCATTTTAGTTGCTTATTCTGTTTCTTATAACATTTAGGTATTTTAGATACAGAATAACTGTTTTATGCAACTATTACATAAAATATAGGAAATAATTTTGTCCTAAAATCTCAGGACATTTGACATTTTTACAATTTTTTGTCAGGACACAACTGTCCAAAGAGAGACTGTCCCTCACAAAGTGGGACAGGTGGTAACCCTAGATACAGATGCCCCAGTGGCAAATCCCAGCCCCAAGGCTCATACAGGTCTAAACAATGGGGTGCTTCTACCTCCAAAAGCGGAGAAGACAAATCTCAGCCATACAGGAAACAGTCCCAATGACTTTCCTCTGCCAGCACCAAGCACTCATCTTTTGGCAGCCCCCTTAGGGGGAAAACAACCACTTTTTCACAAAATTGGCACATGATCACCCAGGACAAATGGGTCCTGAATATAGTGTCATAGGGCTACAGGTTCCATTTTCATACCCTGCCAAGGTCAAAAGGTAAGCCTGGCACCAGTAATTGCATTTTTCAGACAAAGAGGAATTCAAATATATCCTTACTTGGACGACTGCCTTATTCAAGCAGAGAACAAGGACATTCTACTAAAGCATCTGGCGTTTGTAAAAAGATTACTAAATTGCCTATGGTACACAGTAAACAAAAAGAAATCAAAACTAGTACCCTCTCAAGAGATAATATTCCTGGGTGCAAGCTTAAATACAACTGCCCAGATGGCTTATCTCATGCCAGACAAACAAAAGCAACTGACTTCTTACTTCAAAATGTTGGCAACAAAGACCCAGTTATCTGCAAGAAAAATTCTGCAGGCTTTGGGTTTCATGGCATCCTGCATTCTGCTAATTCCATATGCAAGACTGCATATGAGGAAACTACAATGGTATCTAAAAAGTGTTTGGACTCAACATTGCCACAGCCTGGAAACATTAATTACCCTCATTCCCTGCCTGCAATAGGAGTTTCGATGGTGGGCACAGGCCTGTCACCACAATAAGGGACAGCCATTCACTTTACTCACAGCCAAGTAGACATTAACAACAAATGCATCAGACTATGCCTGGGAGGCATACATGGCAGGAAAATGTATTCAGGGAACATGGTCCACAAGCCAAATGCATTTTCATATCAATCAAAAAGAGATGCTAGCTGTTCAAAGTGCCCTGACAGCCTTCAAGGATCTGCTTCATCCAGGACAGCTGCTGATAAAGATGGATAATACTACAGTCATGTGGTACATAAACAAGCAGGGAGGCACACATTCCTATCCCCTCTGCAGACTAGCCATGACTTTGTGGGACACAGCATTGACTTACCAAGTACACCTGCAAGCACAATTCCTGCCAGGAAAGATAAATACTCTGGCAGACGAACTAAGCAGAAACCTCACGGATCCCCACGAGTGGAAACTGGATCCACAAGTCTTCAGCATGATAACAAAGAAATGGGGATGCCCAGACATAGATCTATTTGCCTCCCTTCACAACTGCCAACTACAGAGATTCTGCACAAGGACTTATCACAAGCAAGCATGGAAAGTGGATGCTCTATCATTCAGCTGGAAAACCCTAACAGTATATGCCTTTCCTCCTCTGCCTCTCCTCCCCAAGGTACTCCTAAAGGTCAGACAAGAGAAGCCAAAAATGATTCTGATTGCCCCAGACAGGACCTGCCAGCACTGGTACCCAATCCTAAAGAGCTTGTCTCAAGGCCCAGCCTGGACATTACATCTAATTCCTCACTTACTGACCCAACAAAACAATCAGATCCTGCACAGCCAACTCAGGACCCTAAATCTGGCAGCATGGCGGATAATGTAGCCATTCAGAACACACCTCTCTCTAAAGCAGTGATGGATGTTATTTTGGAGGCCAGGAGGCCCAGTACCAGAAAATCTTGTGCAGAAAAATGGAAGAGATTCTGTGCTTGGAGCCAGGCACAAAGAATTGACACGTTTGTACCAAATATTCCTCAGATTTTACAATACCTAACTGAGATGCTGGACAAAGGCCTATCCTTTTCATCAATTAAAATCCATGCCTCTGCCATTTCAGCTCATTACAATACGGAACCACCTATTTTTTTCTCATCCATTGCTAAGGCAGTACCTCAGAGGGGGCCAAAAATATAAGACCTCCAAGGAGAGCACCAGTACCTGCATGGGACCTCAATTATGCCTTGGAAAAACTCACACTGCCTCCTTTTGAGCCAGCCAATACAGCTGAGATAAAGCTCTTATGGAAAACAGCTCTGCTCTTAGCAATAACCTCTGCAAGATGAGTCTCAGAGTTACAGGCACTTATGACTGTGGAACCTTTTATCATTTTCCATCCAGACAGGGTTTCTCTGAGGACAAACCCGACATTTATGCCTAAGGTTGTGTTCAGCGTGGCCCTTAACCAAACCATTCATTTACCTACTTTTTATCCAAACCCACAGAATAAGGGTGAGAGACTCCTGCATTCTTTGGACATGCACAGACAGCTACGCTTCTACTTGGACAGAACTAAAGCTTTCAGAAAGACTGAGCAACTCTTAGTGGCATATGCTGCAGGATCACAAGGAAAGGCTATCTCAAAGCAGACTATTTCAAAATGGATAGGTCACTGCATTCGTTTCTGCTATTCACATCATGGCAAATCAGTGCCTAAGGGCATTAGGCCACATTCAACCAGAGCAGCAGCCACGTCAGCAGCCTTCCTCAGAGGAGTATCAACCAAAGATATTTTAGAGGCTGTAACTTGGAGTTCAGTGCACACTTTTACAAGGCACTACCACTTACCTCTCTACTCTAAATCCAGAGCAGGTTTTGCCACTGCAGTTCTGCAGGGCCTTATAGCCTCTCCTAACCCTATTTAGACCCAGCCACCCAACCTCAGCTTTGGGATTCAACCCAATTGTAATTACTGCAACAGTGAAACACGATGAACATAGTACAGTTGTGTACCTACCATAAATGTAGATGTTCTAGTGTATTCACTGTTGCAGTCCAGGTTACCCACCCACGATCCCCCTTTTCTTTGCTGGGACTTATCTGTACTTCTATATTCTATACAACCTATGTGGTGTATTTGCTTGTAGATGAAGGAAATGTTTACTTTAGTGTATGCATACTTATTGGCATTATTTTAGCCTACCCTTTGGGGGCATCTGACATCGGGGGGCAAGAAAAACTGAAGAAAATGGTGTTGGCTGCATCTTTTATACCCCTGGCGCACTGACGTCAGGGAAGAGGCGACAGCAACCGATGCCAGATCAAGACTTTGGAATTCAGGCCAACTGCGGGTAGCCTGCCAGCAGGATAACCCAAGTGTAATGACTGCAACAGTGAATAGACTTGAACATCTACATTTATGGTAGGTACACAACTGTACTTTCCCTTTTCCAAGAGTCAGAAAGGGACAGTATGTTGTGCTTCTGAACGATTGATTCTTCTTCCTGAACCTGTATGCTGTCGTAGTTCAAATCAGTGCTGATCTGTAACTGATTATCATTCACTCTTCAACACATTTCTCTCCAGAACTACCCACATTGACTTAACACATATCAGAAGTGCTTATTAGTCAGCTCTTATTGAATAAGCAGAATACAAAGGGAGAGGTGCTGTATTAATCCACTGCCAGAAGCATCAGAAATCAGACATGATGTGAATCCTTTTATTTACAGAGATTTTAGAGTAGATTCATCACAAGAAGGTGTTTACTAAATGTACCTTTTAACCAATGAGAGACAAATTGTGTCTTTCATTAGGAGTATTAACTCTGTCATCCTTTCCATAATAACTCTTCCCTTTACACATAATGCTGTGCCCCTAAGAATCCTTTTCCAAGTGTCTTCAGCGATGGGTTGGAGTCAGTTGCTTACAGAATAGCCTGATATGACATTTGAATTTACACTGTTTCCTTAGCTTTTTCAATAATTATCCCTTCATTTTCAACTTGCATTTGTCCACCCAATAGGTCTGTTCATTGTTTTTTATTTTCTGGGAATTTTTCCAAGTTTGGCTTCTCCTCCCCCTCTCTTACTTGTGTCTATTATGATGTAACTTGGTATTGCACATTTTTGCTTGCTTTGTTGGCTGTGCCATTTGTTGCATTTGTTTACTGTTGTTGCTAATATTATGAAGCAAAAACATGAGTTTCATTCTTTTAAGATGTTAAGTGTGATGCAAACACTCCCCCTCAGGATAAAAACATAACCTAATGTAGTGGAGAGGCTCAGCTCACCGAGGACTGCAGCTTTTATGCATCCTTCAAGCCCTCCACCATTAAGGAAAGAATAAATTCATTAGAATTGGAAAAACCTAGTGCTACCATCTTAGTCAGTGCCAGAGTTTCACCTTTCACTATTAAGCATTCTCTTGAACTCCTGAAGAGGAAGTTGTCTGCCGTAAAAGAGGTTATGGCTATGTTTAAGAAACCTAAAACTGTTCATGTCATTAAAAAGGTTTCTGAGGATGTTCTGCATCTTACTCCTTCATCTGCAGCTTTGAAATGAGTACAAGGAATTGCTCCCCTGAAAAGTATGGCCACAGTCACCCTCTGTTCAGACAGCATCTCTTTAGTCACTCACCATATCTTTGGCCCAATAAATCTGTCTTTGCCAACCTGGACTATAAAAAGATTTGTCAGGTGTTCTTCGTGATGCAGAAGAGGTTTTCTCAGGTGTCTTCCCTTATACCATTGAAGGGCTCAAGAGCATCTTTGAGGCCTAACTTTTCAGGCCTTACCTCTTCCTTACTTGGCCTAAATTGCATTCCATTTCCTTCTTTTTCTTCTGTCAGCCTGTCGATGCTGGTTTCAGTGCCAGTGGCATCTCCAGGATTAGTGGCCTTGATCTTGCTTGCTCCATTGTTTAATTTGCCATCAGCACTAGAGGCCGCAGTAGTGCAGTGGTTAGCATTGTCGCCTCACAGCAAGAGGTTCTCTGGTTCAATTCTCAGCTAGAGTGCCTTCTTTGTGGAGTCTGCATGTTCTCCCTGCAGTCGAATGATGTTTAAAGACATGCAGGTAGGTGCGTGCATGAATGGGTGTGCTCAGAGATAATTTTGACTCAATGATCCTCTAAAAGAGATGGTCCTTGCATGCTTTTAATTTTTGATTGATGAGGTTATCAGTAAAAAAGTAATGTATTTTGGCTTTTCCCGGTTAGGGGTCACCACAGCAAAACTCCGGTCTGCTTATGATTGGCAGTATATTTTTATGGTGCTGAGGTGCCAGCCTGACACCCAACCTTCAACAAAGGCACGCCCATTTACACATGCATGTCTTTCGAACGCTACCCAACTACGGGGAGGACATGCAGACTCCACACAGAAGGCACTCCCAAATTAAGCCGAGAATCGAACGGGAGAACCTCTTCCTGTGAGGTAACAACGCTACCGCTGTACCACCATGGAAATCTGTATGGTAATTAACATAAAATGTGCATACTCTCCAAACTCTGGATCCCACCCAGTTCGGGTTTGTGAAAGGCAGATCATGCCTCCTGAACCTGATCGACTTCTTTGAGGCAGTCACCAAAGCCGTAGATGAGGGCAAGGTTGCTCACACAGCCTATCTTGACCTCTCCAAGGCTTTCGACACCATCCCCCATTCTGGAATTATAGCTAAACTCACTAAACTAGGTATAAATCCCTACGTCACAAGATAGGTTGCCAACTGGCTCACTGACAGAACCCACACTGTAAAAGTTGCAGACTCCAAATCTGACCTCAAACCAGTGACAAGTGGATTATCACAGGGTTCAGTTCTGGGACCTCTACTGTTTGGTATCTACTTCTCTGAAGTACAGGCTAACACAGAAGGCCTCTGGTTAATGAAGTTCACAGATGACTGCAAACTAGGAGCCATAGTCAAGTTCCCAAATGATGTGGACATCCTAAAGAAGGGCCTCGCTGAGACAGATGCCTGGTGTCAGAGCCATGGCCTCAAGCTCAATGCCAAAAAGTGCAGTGTCATCCCCTTTGGTAAAAAACTCTGTACCCATGAACTACCACATAGGCAGCAATCTACTTAACACCGAATGTGTGATAAGAGACCTTGGGACCCAGGTGGACAGTAGTCTCTCCTTTGATAGTCACATCGCCACAGTAGTCAGAAAGTCCTTCTACGTGGCACACCTCATCATAAAAGGATTCTCATCCAGGAAAAAAGAGGTCATAGTTCCCCTCTACTTGACACTCATTAGACCCATTATAGAGTACAACACCCCTTTTGGAATGTACCTCACAAGACATTTGCAGCAGCTGGAAAGACCACAGAAGTACCTCACAAAGAGGATTATTAGCCACAAACAAATGCCCTGACCATCTCAAAAAACTCCACCTTTACTCCGTAGCATATCGCCTACTCCAAGGTGATCTCCGCCTAACATATAAAGCTATGTCAAACCCAGAGCTGTTGGACATGCTACACCTAAAGAAATCCCAATCCCTCTGAGCTACACGCTCTAGGGACCTAAACCTTGTCACCACAATGAACAGGACATGCTGGAGGGATAGATTCCTGTCCCAAAGACTTTCCATACTCTGGAACAGGCTACCCGTCTATGTCAAGCAAAGCTCTTCATTAGCACTCTTCAAGAAAAATCTTGATGAGTGTGGATGGGAAATAGGAAATACACTCCAGGGATCACTTCTGTGTCTCTGCTCAACAGTGGCACAGGAAAATAACTTTCTTGGGTGACGTAAGCCAGGTAACCTTGTTGGCTAGGCTTACATAGGCCCTTGGGCTGATAGCCTAGTACCTGTGAACCTATACATAATTACATAACCTCTCCCACTCCGATGGAATTGTGGGACACAATCATTCAAACACAAATTGAAGAACAGACAAAATATTAAACACAAAATATAAACAGAATAGTGTTTTATTTAAACATTTGAACTTGTATCAAACTTTGAACTTGTATAAAACTAAAATACAGCTGTCTTTTATAAAATTAAAATTAACTGCATTGAATCAAGAAAGGTGTTGAAAGCTAACAAGCAACAGCAAACCCAATGTAGAAAATCAGAAAAAGGGGGGGGGGTTGATGATTTAATTCCAGTCAAATTTGCATTGCACTAGTTAAACAACAGATGTTCTTCATCTCACATTGCTGCAGTCCTTACACTTGGGGTAGTCCGCTGTCCTCGGTCGGCCCGAATAACAAAGTATAAGGCTGACGTCAGTCAAGGCGCATTTGACTGACATCAGGACGTCAGGGTACAAATGCGCATGACCGACGTCATATCCTCAGTCTTTTTTGCCGCATGGTCCGATGCAGAAGCAGTATTGCAAGTGCCGGTTGGCGTTCTGAAATTTTTCGATTTCGGAGTTTCAGACAGAGTCAAAGTTGGCTAAGTACCCGTTGGGAATATTTTAGTTTTCTTGCCTCAGTGGTTTACCGGATGTCAGAAAAAGTGAATAATTGTATTTCTTGTGGGAAACAGATACCGCATAGAGACTATCATACTTTGTGTATTCCTTGTTTAGGGCCTGAGCACGACGTTGTTGGGTGTCGCTCTTGTGCTAGATTCAATAAGCGCACTATAAAGAGGAGACTAGATTGTGCCAGGTTAGTCTTGAGCGGTGCAATTATAAAATGCCGTCGGATGCTCCGACGCCCGCTTCTTCGAAGAAGCGCAAGGACAAAGCAGTTAAGCCTAGGCTAGAGGAACCGTCCGTACCGGACGCCGGTTCTTTAGAGGTGTCGGTGGAGCCGGTGGTTCCACCGGAGGTTTCTTTGGGATCCCAGGGAGAGACTTTGTTATTGCAGGATGTGGCCTCTCAGGAGGCAGGTCAGGGTGATGGAGCTTCTCAGGTTACTATACTCCCTCCTGCCTAGGGTGGTTAGGCCCTCTCCTTCTGTTTCCAAGGCTTCTCCCAGAGGCAGGCCAGGTTTAGCTTCAATTGGTGTCACCCCTAGTTCTTCAGGAACTGTGCCCAAGAAGCATATGCTTAAAATGGCAGAAGATTTGATTACTTTGATTAGGGGTTCTTTGCCCCCTCCTGATAAGAGACCTAGTGTGGAGCCTGAGCTAGGGAGTTTTGAGCAGGCTTCGGATGTTTCAGAGTCTTCGGCTGAAGACTTGCAGGAGTACTCTCCTTATTCTGATTCTGATGTGGATGATTCTACTCCTTCTGCTTCTCCTCCTGAGGATTTTTCTTTTCAGAAACTCTTCATTCCATGAGGGAGCATTTTAAGTGGGAAGGTCAGGACTTCTCTGATTCCAGGAAAAGGCTTAGGGAATTTTTCTTACCCCAGCATAGGCCTTTGGCTATACCTCCTGTTTTGGATGTAGTGGAAGATGTTTTTACAGAGGCTTCTCTTAATCCTGATTCTTTGCCTCCTGCTCCTGTTAAACCGGATAGGTATTACAGGGTGCCTGAAGCTCATAAGTATCTTTTTAAGAGTCCTAGGGCAGACCCAGAAACTGTTAGCCAGGGGCCTAAAGGTGTTAAGGCTTCTGTTGTCAAAAATCCGGTTCCTGCAGATAAAGAGGCCAGGGCCTTGGATAGATGGGGAAGGAAAGTTTACACTTCCTCCACTCTAGCTATGAGGGCTTTGAATTGCCAGTTTCACATGTTGAAATACCAAAACTATCTCCTTTCACAAATGAAGTCTAAGGTTGATGCTCTGGTGGAAGGTATTGATTGTAAAGAGTTACAAGATTTAGTACATGTTTCTGACCAGGTGGGTAAGCATTCTTTGCAATGTGGTTTTGATGCTGTACAGGCCTCGTCTAGGGTGGCTGCCACTGGGTCAGTTCTTCGCAGGCACGCCTGGCTGAGGGATCAAAATTTATCTGACCATGTTAAAACAAGGATTTTAGATGCTCCTTTACAATCTGATGTGTTGTTTGGTTCTCCTGTTGAGGCAGTTTTAAAGAAAATGGAAGACAAGGCTAAGTCTATGCAGACTGTTAAAGATTTTTTGCAGGTTCAGCCTCCAAAGTTTAGTAGAAATTGGCCTACTAAGGGGTGGACGTATCCTTCTTATGATTCCCAGTCTAGGGGTAGATCTAGGCGTGGTAGGGGCAGAGCTCAGGGCTCTTTCAGGCCTAGAACAGGGAGTTCTCCTGCACAGTCTTGGTGAGGGCAGGGGTCAGTCCTTTCGTAAACAGACCCAATGACCTACCTTTTCAGCTGCCAGAGCCTTCTCGTCTGGCAGCACCTTTGGGAGGAAGGTTGGCACTTTTCAAAGAAAATTGGAGTTTAATTACCCAAGACAGATGGGTATTGGATATCATACACCACGGTTACAGGTTTTATTTCCATACCTTGCCTCCTTTCAAAGGCATGCCAGATGTTCCTCCTCAACAAAGAATAGAGGCTCACAAGCAAATTTCTCTGTTACTCCAAATAGGGGCCATACAGCCGGTCCCTATGCCAGAAGTGGGCCTAGGATTTTATTCTCGCCTGTTCCTAGTACCAAAGAAGGGGAACACGTGGAGACCAATTTTGGATTTATCTATCCTCAACACTTATCTGGACATTCCCAAGTTCAAAATGTTGACGTTACAACAGCTTTTACCTCTGCTGGGCAAAGATCATTGGATGGTAACTTTGGATCTCAAGGAGGCTTACCTTCATGTTCCTATCAGACTAAGTTGCAGGAAGTATCTGCGTTTTCGAGCTGGGACTTCTCACTATCAGTTCTCTGCATTGCCCTTTGGCTTATCTACTGCGCCCAGAGTGTTCACGAAAGTTCTGGCTCCAGTGATAGCTTTCTTCAGGCTAAAGGAATACAGATCTATCCTTATTTGGACGATTGCCTGATTCTGGCTCAAGGAAGGGACGAGCTTCTTCATCATTTGGAATATGTGATAGCAGTGCTAAGATGCCTAGGGTATTCTGTGAACGAAATAAAGTCCAGTCTAGTACCCTCTCAGGACATGTGCTTTCTGGGTGTAAGACTGAATACAGCATCCCAGATGGCCTTTTTGACCCCGGACAAACAAAAGAATCTTTCCCTTTACTTCCATCAACTATCTCATCAGTCCGGGCTGACTGCAAGGACAGTCCTTCAAGCCTTAGGGTTCATGGCATCTTGTATTCTGGTGCTTCCCAATGCCAAACTGCATATGAGGAAGCTGCAATGGTATCTCAAAAATGTATGGACACAGCACTGCCAGGATCTGGACACTGTCATTCAAATAATACCTTGCATTCAAAAGGAATTTTTGTGGTGGGCTCAGGAATGTCACCTAAACAAGGGACTCTCTGTGACCTGGCCAGAGGCGAGTCAGATTTTAACGACAGATGCCTCGGACAAAGCTTGGGGAGCTCATCTAAATGGAAAGTGGATACAAGACAAGTGGCCTGCCAGACTACAACATCTACATATCAACTTAAAGGAGATGTTAGCAGTCCAGTTTGCATTAATAGCTTTCAAGGATTTACTTCTTCCAGGGCAGGTGTTGATTCTTACAGACAACACAACTGTCATGTGGTACATCAACAAGCAAGGGGGAACACATTCTTATCCTCTATGCAGGCAAGCAATGATTTTGTGGGAGACTGCTCTCAGTTTTCAGCTCAATCTTCAGGCAAGGTTTCTGCCGGGAGCACAGAACTCCTTAGCAGATGTGTTGAGCAGACGAATTATGGATCCCCACGAGTGGAAATTGGATCCTCATGTATTTCAGAAATTGACAGTGTCATAGGGAACTCCAGACATAGATCTGTTCGCTTCTCCACTAAACCATCAGCTGCCAAAGTTTTGCAAAGGTTTCATCCCACAGCTTGGAAAGTGGATGCTCTTTCTTTCAATTGGAGCAATCTTCATGTGTATGCCTTTCCACCTCTGCCTCTCCTCCCAAAGGTACTTCTAAAGGTCAGACAGGACAAGCCAAGGATGATTTTGATAGCTCCAGATTGGCCTCGACAGCACTGGTACCCATTACTGAGAAGTCTGGCAGGAAGCCTCCATGGCCTTTGCCTTCGATTCCACACCTGTTGTCCCAGGAGGACAGTCATTTGCTCAATGTCAAACTTCACTCTCTTCACCTAACAGCCTGGCATATTCTGTTTTGAACCATAGAGGGTCTCAACTTCCACAACAAGTTTTGAATGTGATTTTGGAAGCTAGAAGGCCTAGTACAAGGAAAGTGTACGCAGATAAATGGAAGAGATTTTTATTTTGGAGTGCAGCAAAGGATTTTGATGTTTCTGAGCCTAATTTAAGTGTGGCTCTTGAGTTACTGGACAAAGGTTTGTCCTTCTCTTCTATTAAGGTTCATGCTGCAGCAATTTCAGCTCACTATGACTGTGACCCACCATTGTTTTCTCATCCTTTGTTCAAGCAATTTCTTAGAGGGCAAAGAATATAAGACCCACACGTAGAGCTCCTACTCCTGCTTGGGATCTCAATTTTGTGTTGGAGAAACTCACTCTACAACCTTTTGAGCCTGCAGCTACTACTGAGTTGAAATATTTATCATGGAAGACTGCCTTTTTGTTGGCCATTACCTCTGCAAGAAGGGTTTCTGAATTGCAGGCCCTTATGGCGGTTGAGCCTTTCTTAATTTTCCATAAGGATAGGGTATCTTTACGTACTAATCCTTCCTTTATGCCTAAAGTGGTTTCTAGTGTGGCTTTAAACCAAACTATTCATTTGCCTACTTTTTATGCAAATCCCCAAAATAAAGGGGAAAAGATTTTGCACACTTTAGATGTACACAGGCAGTTGCGATATTATTTGGACAGAACTAAAGGGTTCAGGCAGTCTCAGCAGTTATTTGTTTCTTTTGCTTTGAGTTCTCAGGGCAAGCCTGTGTCAAAACAAACTATTTCTAAGTGGATTGGGTTTTGCATTGCTTTCTGTTATTCCCATCATGGCAAGGAGATTCCAGCTGGGATTAGGCCTCATTCCACTAGGGCTACTGCCACTTGACAGCTTTTTTGAGGGGTGGCAACCAAGGATACTTTGGAGGCAGCTACTTGGAGTTGAGTGCATACTTTCTCTAGGCATTATCACCTACCACTTTACTCTAAATCCAGGGCTGGTTTGCCACTGCTGTTTTGCAGGGCATTTTGGCAGCTCCTGCTTCCTTATAGTTTGGCCATCCTCCCTTACCTCTGCTTTGGGATTCTACCCAAGTGTAAGGACTGCAGCAATGTGAGATGAAGAACATAGTACAGTTTTGTACCTACCATAAATGTAGATGTTCGAAGATCCACATTGCTGCAGTCCAATCCCGTCTCCCTCCTTCCCCTCTGTAGTTAGAGGTGGTTGTGTGGGTTGGGTTGTAAATATTGTGTATATTGTATATATTGTACATATAATTAGTGCAAGGGTGGTTGGTTGTTGGTTTGCTGTCTTTTGGTTTTGACCTTTATTTTTAGGGTCTTCTGACATCTGGGGCAAGAAAAGACTGAGGATATGACGTCGGTCATGCGCATTTGTACGCTGACGTCCTGATGTCAGTCAAATGCGCCTTGACCGACGTCAGCCTTATACTTTGTTATTCGGGCCGACCGAGGACAGCGGACTACCCCAAGTGTAAGGACTGCAGCAATGTGGATCTTCGAACATCTACATTTATGGTAGGTACAAAACTGTACTATTCATAGATACTAGATATCTCCTTCAAAGGAGGACATTCTCAGGACTGCAGCATGATCTGCCACCTTTAAAAGTACCACACAGTACAGATGTATCAGCAATCCATCTACATATTGTGGGAGTAGAACCCAGTTCAACCCACAGCCGTCTGCATCAAAAGTAAGTATACTACCCGTTGTGCTATTAACAATGTAAGTAAACTTGGCATAAGCAGCACTAAACTTCTCTTCCCCTGAAGCTCTCAGTTCCTTGTAAAATCCACTTGATACTCAAATATCACTCTCAACTTTGCAGCACAAGAAATCTGGAAAAAGCCAACATTTATTGTAGAGGACAAAAGCCTAATAACCAGGGACACATTTTTAAACAATGCTTGTAAAATCATGGAAAGTTGCTCGAATAAAATGGTTTGGGTTATCAAATTACCAAGCATTTCCTGAAAGATAGGAAGACTGAAACTTAAATGGCCATCATGATTTAGTGAATTCAGTTCTCACTAATTTGCTAGAAAAACACAAATTTTAAGAAGAACAGACCAAAAGTATGAGCCAAACATTTTAAATATTGAACACAAGAGGTATGGGCAGGGAATTCAGGCTTTTGCTCCTTGTACCCAAGGTACATGGTTTGAGCCTGAGTAAGACTAACCACCAGGTATATTTACCTGGGGCATTCACACACGCGCAAACATGCACACCTGTTCTAATACAGCAACTATGGACTTGCCTTGCAGCAGATAAAATGGACTTGCCTTCTGTTTTAAATAAAATACAGCTCAATTACAGACAAATACAGAAAGTACATTCTGTTCTAAACAAAATATAGCAACTACCTCCTGTTCTAAATAAAATACAGCAACTACGGACTTGCCTTGCAGCAGATAAAATGGACTTGCCTTCTCTTTTAAATAAAATACAGCTCAATTGCAGACTTAAATACAGAAAGTACCTTCTGTTCTAAACAAAATACAGCAACTACCTTCTGTTCTAAATAAAATACAGCAACTATGGACTTGCCTTGCAGCAGATAAAATGGACTTGCCTTCTGTTTTAAATAAAATACAGCTCAATTACAGACTTAAATACAGAAAGTACATTCTGTTCTAAACAAAATACAGCAACTACCTTCTGTTCTAAATAAAATACAGCAACTACGGACTTGCCTTGCAGCAGATAAAATGGACTTGGGAACAATAGAGCAGAGCAGGAACAATGTTTGAGGCATGATTGCAATGAGCCATTATAATGCTTAACCAACAATGGCTCGAAGGCTTATAAGTGATGTATAATGTTTGCAACTACAGTTGTTTCAAAGGTGTCTGTGATGTAAACTGTTTGCAACTAAAGTGGTATCATTTTGTATGTTTTTCATGTATATAAATATAAGACTGCCTTTGTCATTTGTGAAAATTTAATAAAGATGTTTGGAAAAAAAATCCCCACCCCTCCCAAAAGCCATGTCACAAAGTTAACCTGTTGAAGTAAAATGTCCATTAAGCCTAGAAACCTACAGGGATAAATGCAACATTATATAAGCTAGTTATATCAAATTACCTCAAAAAGTCCATTACAAAGTTACGGACTGTGATAAACTATAATTACATATTCCCAATTATTTCAACTCCCCAAAAATAGCACTTTTTAACTAACAAAGCAACTAAACATGAGTTATCTGTATAATTACTACTCCTTTAACTTAAGTTACTTGTTACTCTTGTAAAAAAAAGTTGAACAATTACAGTTCACACTTTATAATGAGATGCCATAAGTTGTATTTTTCCCCTGTAATTGTATTATGGCATTACTGAATAAAAAAGCCATCCGCAATAAATATCACACAAACTACTGTTCAGAAAAGACAAAGATGCGGAGTCTTCCTATCCACACTGTACAGATGGACAAATAGCACCACAAAAACTTATCTTCCTGGCATAACAGGATGCGGCTGAATTAGGATGTGCTTACTTGTAAAGTACAGACTAGATGAACTGCCTCCATGTCCATGCTACTCATTCACTTTAATGTAAGATAGAAAAATTCAGACCTGACAACTAATGTACAATTATATACATACCACACACTGTGCATAATATACATCATTTACTTACAAGTTACATAATTTGTTTGTTGACTGAGGTAGTATTCTGAATACATCTCAGACACAGCTTGGGGGGGCACACTAAAAAGCTGACTAAAATTCAAAAATGTTGTTAAAAGTGAACTTAACTATTACTTAAACATATATAAAATGTGTGGGTATGCTGCAATATATATGGTCAGTGAACTTACAAAACAGTACAGTGGTGACCCGGGATGTTTACAATCAGCTATATTGAAGTAACTGGGAAAATTACTTACTAGACAGAAACAAATGGCAATGTAGAAAACATAAAAGTGAAAACACTGCGTTTGTGTGTAAACTGGCATGAGGAAGGTTTACAGCAACTGTAATTTAGGATTAACGAGCTGATCCTCAGCAAAAGTTCATTGTGTTTGATTATACCTCACATTACAATCTAGTAAACAAACATGGTTCCCACAATACACTTGTACTATGTTTGGGCTCTGCATTATAACGGCATGTATTCCACCTATTTACATTTTAAGAAGCCAAATCACCCATAAATGAGAAGACATAAAACAGGAGTCAGTGCTGTGCCCATGTCACCAAACTAGTCACATAACATAAAACTGTGAAGTATCTCAGATTTTTTACCAGTTTCTAAAGGGTTGCCGAGTACCAAGGTACAGAGTATGACCTTTGACCTATGTTCTTATTGGTGGGGACACTTGTGTGGAAGCTTGAAGAAAGAGGTGCCTGGGATATACCATAAGCATGGTAAAGTATGCAAGAAATAGGAGGACCTACACAAGTACAAACAGGCCTAAGTCCAAACTGGGACTTGCAGCAGATTTAATACACAGTTCTGTTCAGGTTCAGCACACAGCACACACACAGTTCTGTTTGGAAAACTAGCCGCTCCAGTTCAGTTCAGACTTATACTAATAAAATACAGCAAATTACAAAACTGTGAAAGCAAAAAATATACACACAGTTCTGAGATCTGTTCCACAGTGCTGCATTTATCAGATGATGGCCAAAAGGGCAAAAGCTATACTAAGCAGCATTACAGACATATCAGATAAAAATTATTTTCTCTTACCTGGTGGAGGCTGAGCCCATTTCTATCCTGACCTGCGGACAGGCTGACTCTGTAAAACTTATGTACACCTGCCATTGCTGTTCACTATTTCCCTCAGATGCTGGCTGAAAGGGTAAAAGCTATGCTAAGCAGCATTACGGACATATCAGATAATTCTTTTCTCTTACCTGGTGGAGGCTGAGCCCATTTCTATCCTGACCTGTGGATGGGCTGACTCTGTAAAACTTATGTACATCTGCCATTGCTGTTTACTATTTCCCTACAAAATAGTTCAAAATAAATCTGACCGAGACAAGTATACAGTATGTAGCTGATGTCATCATTACACCCCTGTAGGCTGGTGATGCATGGTGACGTCAGCCATAAATTTAAAATGGCAATACAAAAAAATACTCAAAAAAAAATTGGGAATTAAAGGGGCCACTCGGAATTCATCGCACCCCATTATTTTGCCCTCAAAACTGGTAATTGCCGAGGAATTTGGCACAGTTGAGAGGTATGGTTGTGCTCTCTATGGAGGTGAAAGGCAAAATAGGTTTTATTTGGCTATAACAAAGTCTGTAAGGAAAGACTCATGATTGTTTCATTTTCCTTCAAAAAATTGTGCACTAAAGTGTTAAGACAACAGTAGTTAGCTGTCTGGCACAATGCTATAGTCAAAATTATGGCAGACCCTTCACTGAATCCTCTGATGTTCATGCTATCAGCTCTATGATCACTTTGCAAGTCTTATTTAAGAATGCTTCTGCAGAGAGTATTTATGCAGCTGCTATATAACCTTCTCAGAACTATATGAGACACTATAGGCTGGATGTGATCTCCAGGTTGAGGTTTGCCTTCAAAGCAGACATTGTCTGGGGTATTCTTCCATGAGGAGCCACCCATCCAAGAAGATAAGCTTGGGACGCTTGTCATAAAGGTGACAGAGATTAAACTCCTGAGGTCACCTATGAAATTCCCTCCTGTCTATGGGTCAGGTAGATGTTGTCACATAGCCAACCTTATGTATAGGTGAACCAGGTAGCCAACTAGGGAGCTGCACAACTAAGGATGTCTTTCTGCTCATTATTTATTTTTTTTAAGTAAAGAAATTCACCCACTTTTTACTTAGAAAAAATAAATAAAAAACAAACCAATAAAAAGATAAAGGACAGAAATTTATCCCTAGCTAAATTATGTCCACCGGGGAGGTGCCAACTTTCTACTCTTTGCCATGAATGGAAAAGGAGTAAAACATTCTGAGAATTCATTAGATGGATACATTAATCCATACAAATTTCTACTCATTGCATCAGAGAACAAGGAGTAGAAATTCTCCCGGATACTGAAATTGTTAACATAAGTGGCTAGGCACTGTGGATAGCAGCAGCAGAAGGTAGTAGGAGTATGAAGTAAGCCTTTTTTTAATCCTGGCAGGCAACCAGATATATGAAGTGATTGAACTGATGGTCACATCTGCAGGGCAAATGGAGTACCTGCTGATGATCTCTGATTCAAACTTCTGAACTGTATCTGATTTTGCAGAGTGTTGCTGATAGTGCTTCATATTTTTGTCCCATCCCTCTTAAAATTTTTATTTTTCTGGTAAATTTCTGACTATTGCAGTCAGTCAGTAATGCTAGACAATAGAATTACATACAGTGTATTGTTCAGAAAATGCATGTTGATACAAAGCCTGTTGTTCTATTACCATTTTAAGTCAGTCAGAGTAATGTTTAAAATCCTCCCTGATTTTGGGCCTTTCTCTCTCCCCCCCATTATTTTTATGTTTTTCCTCTGATTCTTAAGCAAATAAGCTGACAACTCTGATCATGTCTTAGTTTATGTCACATTTTTTGTTTGGTCATTGAAAAAAATAGTGGTTTTCCAGTTAATCATAGACCATTGTAGTTGCTAAATAACAACAGACATTTCAGTTTCTATGAAGGATATGCAAACCTGTTTATTCTATCAATTGTTCAACTATGTAAGAGCAGTATTTAAAAAATGCTCCTGATTTTGAGCATTTATTTCTGTGTTTGTTCCTGATTCTTTCACAAAAAAGCTGAGAGAGCATTTTTAAATGAGAGTAGGGCATTTGAGATGTACACAGACAAATTGTTCATAATTGCAGGGGCTGTCTGTGAAGAAAAATTATTGACTGTTGTTTGGATTATTCTGTCTTTGTAGGATTACTGTGATGTGTGAAGTGACTTGGAATACTTTAATGCGTGGGAAAAAAATTAATTATTACACATCCTTCATTTTTATTACAAACTAATGCTTGTAGTGCACCCAGAAGTGACTTTAACTGCTGGGTGGTGGGTGGGAGCTGTTTGTAAATGAGAGTAATCGTTTGCTCATTTTAAGCATTCACTGATCTGGTTTTCAAGAGTAGTTTGTATGTGTGAGGAGAAGGCAGAATACTTTGCTGTTGTGACATTTATTTATTTTTACCACACTTGTCATTTGAGGTATACACGTTAAAGTAGATGGAACTGATGTGAACATAGGCCATCTGTGGATACAAGTGACTTACCTTGCTGTTTGTTCAACATTAAACAGTTGTCACTAATCTGGCAAGACTTAAGTAGTGTCAACCAATGTGTTTGCTAAATCATCAACCTCGTCAAACCACTTTTTTACCAAATTTCTACCTGAGGTGAGGGTGTTACATCAACTATTACAATCTAGTTTGTGTTTGGCAGGCTAATCGGTTTTACATCCAGTTCCTCTCAACAGAGCTAACCCAGGTAACCCAGGCTGGGCAAATGGATACTGGTTGGCCGGTGGCTTATTTAACACAGGGCTGTTGGGCTTCATGGAGGGTACACATTGGCCAATGGAGTCACATAAACCCCTCCCACTGTAAGTATTGATCCCTGGCATAGGTAAGGAGAGTCCTTAACCCACTTAGTACTAGCAAATACTCATTGCCATTTTTGTAACACTAGTCAGTGTCACCTGGAGCCAGTTTTTACATTGCCAAGAGGCTAGCCCTGACACAGTACACAATCTGCAATCCATGTTCTTCTATCTAGTGGAAACTGCACACTACAGTTGATGCCTAAGGATGGTGCAGCTGCATTGTATTTAAAAGTAACAAATTGGTCTTAATTTATTTCACTTTCCATCACAAGCATTAGCAATGCACATATCAACTGACTGTCTTTTGTGGTCTGGCAAGAACAGGACGTATGTGAAAGGAATTGATCATTAGTACAGTAATGCAGTGAGAAGCACTGCCATCTCAAAACACATAGTTTTGGTTACGTTCTTGGCTGTGGTTTCTTCCCCCTGTAGCTGTGGGTTTATCCATGCAGTTGTGTAAAGGCTGTGTACCGTGTCATCATTATGTCCTTAACATCTCCTCAGACCTCAGAAGTGTGCACGGAAGGTCACAATAGCTAGTCTAGGGGCAGCACACTGTTTAGGAGTAGCACGTTGATATACATTAGTGTAATTGTTATTATTTTCACTTTCTTCAGAATTAAACATCAGGCACATATGCAGGTAGTTATTTTGTGGAGGCAGTTAGGGGTATGGATGGAAATATCTGACAGCACCAATTTGACATATGCTACTCTGTTCTATTTGCTGTTTCAGTTTCACCCGGTTCTGACAGGAAGGTAGCTGTCTTTTGGGGGTGAATATTTACTTAATGGCAGTCATTTGAAATATATGACTGTTGTAGTTTGTTCCTTCCTCTCAATCTAAATCCAGACAGAAACATGGAATATTATTTTATGGGAGTGTGCAGGTACTACTCCTAGATGTGACGTATGCATCCTCATAAGCATTTGTCTTCTTAGTTTATTCTGAACTGCTATCTTGTTAGGCACAACTTATTTCTTCCTTGAAAGAAAAAAAAGACTGCATTTCTTTCTTTGCTCATATTTTTATTTTATTATTATTTTTTTTGTTCAAGCCATCACTGGATAAAAATGTTGGAAAATAGCTCTGAAATGCACCTCAGAGTACCTACAACTCCATGGCATATGGAGGCCTAGCAGCCCCAACCTGTGGTTAAATTATATTGCATCCTTGGCCAGTTAAGGTGTCTTGGAAATATGCAGGTAAAAACAAAGCTGAAGAGTAAGACTGAATTTTTTTACTTAGTCCTGATTTTGTACAGGCTGTCATGGGATCAAAGATGTTGGGGAAAAAAAATCTAAAATGCACCTCATATCATCTAGAACCCTCACAGTTTATGGCCCTCAGACTCGTTATGAATTCAGTTATTTCCTCAACAGTTATTACAGCAACATCTGGCACAGGAAGGGTATGTTGAAAGGATGCAAGAAAAAATTAAGAGTCAGACAAAATGTGAAAAAAGGTAGAAAAAAGTATGAAAATGCAGAAAAACATAATCTGGATGTTAGGGGGCATGGTGGAGGATTGAGATGCGGGGGTTAGAGAGACTGGGGATGTATATGTGTGTGTGCAGGGGCCGTAGGAAGCAAGGGGGATCCATGTAGCCCTTTGTCTAAAATGTGCCATTTCACCTAAGGCCAACCCTGGTTGTTCTGCTTGTAAGGAGGATGCTTATTTCTCATTGCTTTGTATGCTCCAAATGATGTGGGTTTTCAAAAATCTGGAGAGGGATCATTAGGTGCCAAGGATTGTAGGTAATGTGGAGGCACTATAGTAGCTCTGGTTATTTTTATTAACTGGGCTATGTCCTGCTGGTCTTGTCATAGAACCAATGAATATGAAACTGCCATAATCTATCATTGCTATAAGAAGTTAACGTTTGTGTCTTGCACCACCTTCCTATGTTATAACGTACTGTATTCAGCATTACAAATGTAGCTTCAGACGATACTCTCAGCTGTCTGGATTTGCGCAGAATGTTCAGACTTTTGCCAGATATTTTTGGCCTGTTCCTCATAAAATTTGTGGCTTTCTTGCAAATCATTGGGGACTGACATCACTAAATAATAACAGACATTTGAGTTTCAGACTTCATACCCTTCAGAAAATGCATGCTAATGCAAAACCTGTTGATCTAACAACCAATTTTTAGCAGCAAAACTTAAAATTGTCCTTGCTTTTTGGTCTTTGCCCCCATCCCCCCCCCCAATTATTTTTGGCTTTATTAAGAATTATTGTGTTAAGAGGTTGAGAAGTATGCTTCACGTCAAGGACTCACCTAGTCTGAAAGCAAAGACCAGCTCTGTTGTAAGGTCTTTGTTGAGCCAGTAACTGTTTTGTAAGGTAATGTTGAGAACTCAAACAGCTGAAATACAGATCATTGCACGTAAGTCGGAGACATTAAACATTGCTAATGTATGGTGTTGCAACCATACCTAACTGTAGATATATGCAGCATGGACTTCACACACATTAACTCAGACACTTGTGCAAGTACTTCAAACACTTCAGAAGTAAGAGTAGTAATCTAAACCACTAGTAACCTAAGACCATTTAACACTGAACAAATCTCTACAATCAAATCAAACCACTCAAAGCTTTTCAGAATGTACTAAAATGTAAACACACTAACAGTGATCAATACACAAACAAATAAGCAGCTTCCCAAACATACCAGCTGAAGCACTGTCATCAAAGATAATTCCCAAACATACCAGCTGAAGCACTGTCATCAAAGACAATTCCCAAACATACCAGCTGAAGCACTGTCATCAAAGACAATTCCCAAACATACCAGCTGAAGCACTGTCATCAAAGACAATTCCCAAACATACCAGCTGAAGCACTGTCATCAAAGACAATTCCCAAACATACCAGCTGAAGCACTGTCATCAAAGACAATTCCCAAACATACCAGGTGAAACACTGTCATCAAAGACAATTTCCAAACATACCAGCTGAAGCACTGTCATCAGAGACAATTCCCAAACATACCAGCTGAAGCACTGTCATCAAAGACAATTCCCAAACATACCAGCTGAAGCACTGTCATCAAAGACAATTCCCAAAATACCAGCTGAAGCACTGTCATCAAAGACAGTTCCCAAACATACCAGCTGAAGCACTGTCATCAGAGACAATTTCCAAACATACCAGCTGAAGCACTGTCATCAAAGACAATTCCCAAACATACCAGCTGAAGCACTGTCATCAAAGACAATTCCCAAACATACCAGCTGAAGCACTGTCATCAAAGACAATTCCCAAAATACCAGCTGAAGCACTGTCATCAAAGACAGTTCCCAATCATACCAGCTGAAGCACTGTCATCAAAGACAATTCCCAAAATACCAGCTGAAGCACTGTCATCAAAGACAATTCCCAAACATACCAGCTGAAGCACTGTCATCAAAGACAATTCCCAAACATACCAGCTGAAGCACTGTTATCAAAGACAATTCCCAAACATACCGGCTGAAGCACTGTCATCAAAGACAATTCCCAAAATACCAGCTGAAGCACTGTCATCAAAGACAATTCCCAAACATACCAGCTGAAGCACTATCATCAAAGACAATTCCCAAACATACCAGCTGAAGCATTGTCATCAAAGACAATTCCCAAACATACCAGCTGAAGCACTGTCATCAGACAATTCCCAAACATACCAGCTGAAGCACTGTCATCAAAGACAATTCCCAAACATACCAGCTGAAGCACTGTCATCAAAGACAATTCCCAAAATACCAGCTGAAG
Source organism: Protopterus annectens (assembly GCF_019279795.1). NCBI lineage: Eukaryota > Metazoa > Chordata > Ceratodontiformes > Protopteridae > Protopterus > Protopterus annectens. The sequence goes on along the minus strand of NC_056747.1, from coordinate 1,217,484,801 downwards.
CACTGTCATCAAAGACAATTCCCAAACATACCAGATGAAGCCCTGTCATCAGACAATTCCCAAACATACCAGCTGAAGCACTGTCATCAAAAAGACAATTCCCAAACATACCAGCTGAAGCACTGTCATCAAAGACAATTCCCAAAATACCAGCTGAAGCACTGTCATCAAAGACAATTCCCAAACATACCAGCTGAAGCACTGTCATCAAAGACAATTCCCAAACATACCAGCTGAAGCACTGTCATCAAAGACAATTCCCAAACATACCAGCAACAAAACAGCTTCTGAAATTGTAGATACACAAACAGAAGCACTGCTCCACTTTCAGCAGAAACATCTTTACAACTAATTCACTGAAATAGGCTTTACCTGGGGGTCTTTGCCCCTTCACAGCACCTCAATGTTGGGCTCTGTCCACACACAAACCCTTACAAACATATATACTAACTGTACAGACTCACAACCATGTCCAAAGTGAAATACCTGAATTTATGCTGTAGATGATAGTATGTTTAATAAATCAACATATACAACACTCAACAAGCAATTCAGCAAAACCTGCAGACAATGAAGGCAGTTCTTGTCAAAATAAACTGTATCTGTACACTGTGTACTGTCAGAGCTAAGTATGTCCTACAAATCCGTCGAGCATTCCCTGATATTTCATCAGCCCTTGTCTAGAAGGAAGATGAAAACATAATTTTATTCAGTTTTTCTGTGCAGCATTTTACTTCTTGAATCATTGGGACCACTATAAAATTTGAGTAGGAACTCCTCTTGCACCCTGTTTTTTTTTTGTATTTATTTATTTATTAAGAATTAGCAGATAGGAGGGCTGCAAAAGGAATATTGAACTGACAGAAATCATTGTGCTTTGTAATCCATTACAAGCAGACACTTCTAGAAGTGAAAGCCATCTTTTTTCTAGCAGCACAGACTGTTAAACTATCATTTTATTAAGTTTCATTTAACTGACAATTTTAGGAAAAATGTGGCCAAAATCTGCACGTCTGAGGTTCAAAAATATGGAAAAGCTGTATTTGTATTTCCCAGTGTAATTTAATTATTTAACTGATCTTTTTTGGACCTTTTTCAGCCATAATCTAGGCCATGAGCAAGTGTAATATATCTAGTTTATCATAGCTAATCAATCGTCATGTTTTGGAAGGTAAGAGGGGCCTGCAGTACCCAGGACAAAACACACTCAGACTTGAAGAGTATATGAATGTTTTACCCATTGTAATTGTCAGAATATAGTGGAAGCTGGCATAAAAACTAAAAGAGGACTTATAAGTGAGTATTAATATTTTAAACCAGCTTTTCAGTATAGTATTGTTACAATTCCATTTTTTGACAGAAGGTAGATTAACTCATCTCAATTTTTACATTAATGCTAAACTTTAACACCCTTAGGCTGATGGTAATTTAATGAACGTCAAATAAATGTCTGGTGTATGGAGAAGATATTCATTAAATCAGCAAAACGTACTTCAGTCATTAGTTGCCAAAAATAAAAGCATTATGATGAAAACACAGATTAAAATGTAACATACTACCAAAATGCAAAATCCATGATACCAAATTTCCACTCTCATGCGAGTGTTTTACCCATAGCTGCATTTCTAAAATAGGTACAGTTCATTTCATGAATTATTTCACAAAAAATATGCACTAAGACTGAGGGTATATTTTAAGAGGTTATTTCTGAGTGAGTATTTGTGTAAAATGTCTGCTGTTATTTTTATAAAACTACATTTATTTCTAGGTATTTGGGACTAACATTGTACTGTGAACAAGCATTAATAAAGGATGTTCTTCGTCTCCCATTGCTGCAGTCCTGACATATGGGTATTCCGCTGTCCACCATCGGCCCGAATACCAAAGGGCTAGAACCGGCGTCGGTCATCGGCGCTCGAGACTGACATCAGTACGTGCCAGTACAAATGCGCATGACCGACGCCATAACCTCAGTCTTTCTTGCCGCGTGGTCCTAAGCAGAAGCAGCATTTGCAAGTGCCGTTTGGCATTCTGGAATTGGCGGTTTTCGAGTTTCAGACCGGAGACCAAGTTGGGCTAAGTACCCCGTTGGGGACACTTTTGTCTTTTTCTTGCCTCAGTATTGACGGATGTCAGAAAAAGTTAATAACTGTATTTCTTGTGGGAAACAGATTCCTCATAGGGATTACCATTCACTCTGCATTCCTTGTTTAGGGCCTGAGCACGACGTTGTTGGGTGTCGCTTTTGTGCTACTTTTAACAAGCGTACTATTAAACGTCGGTTGGACTGTGCTAGGCTGGTGTTTGGTAAACGTTGTAATTATAACATGCTGTCGGATTCTCCGACGACTGGTTCTTCAAAGAAAGCATAAAGAAAAGTCTTTGCGGTCCAAACAGGATGAGGCGTCCACTCCGGACGCCGGTTCTGTACCACTGGCTACTTCTGCGGCTCCTTCTGAAGGTTTACCTGAGTCTCAAGGGGAGCCTTTGTTACTGCAGGAAGTGGCTTCTCCTGTGTTAGGCCAGGCTGAGGGTGCTTCTCTAATGTCAGTAGTTCCCTCCCCTCATAGGGTAGTTAGGCCTCCTCCTTCTCAGAGCAGAGCCCATTCTAAGTCTAAGTCTGCCCCTGCTGGTGCTAGTCCCCAGGGTCCAGCTCCTAGAAAGCACATGTTAAAGATGGCTGAAGATTTGATTACTTTAATTAGGGGTTCTATGCCCCCTGAAGCGGCCCAGGGTAGAGACAGAGTTGGAGGGTTTGGTTCAGTCTTCCAATGAGTCAGATTCCTCTGTAGAAGAACTTCAGGATTTCCCTCCTTATTCTGATTCAGAGGCTGAGGACTCTACTCCCTCTGCGTCCCCTCCAGAAGATTTTTCTTTCTCTGAGACGTTGCATTCCATGAGGGAACATTTCAAATGGGAGGGCCAGGATTATTCTGATTCTCGTACAAGACTAAGGGAATTCTTGTTTTTGCCTCAGCATAGGCCCTTGGCTATTCCCCCTGTACTGGATGTTGTTCAGGATGTGTTTTCTGAGGCTGCCCTTAACCAGATTCTCTGCCTCCTGCCCCGGTTAAACCAGATAGATACTACAGGGTTCCGGAAGCTCACAAGTACTTGTATAAGAGTCCTAGGGCTGATCCAGAAACTATTACTCAAGGTCCCAAAGGGGTTAGGGCTTCTGTGGTTAGAAATCCAGTTCCTCTGGACAAGGATGCTAGGGCCCTGGATAGGTGGGGTAAGAAACTGTATACCTCTTCCACTTTGGCTATGAGAGCTTTAAATTGTCAGTTTCATATGCTCCGGTATCAAAATTATTTGCTGGGCCAATTGAAATGTAAAGTAGATGCTTTAGCTGAAGGTATTGAATGTAAGGAGCTTCAGGATTTAGTGCATGCTTCAGACCAAGTTGGTAAGCATTCTTTGCAGTGTGGTTTTGATGCTTTACAGGCTTCTTCCAGGGTGGCTGCTACTAGTTCAGTTATTCGTAGGCATGCTTGGCTTAAAGATCAGACCTTGTCAGAGCATGTTAAGGCTCGAATTATGGATGCTCCTCTACAATCTGATGTTCTTTTTGGTCCTCCAGTAGAATCAGTTTTGAAAAAAATGGAGGAAAAAGCTAAGTCTATGCAGACAGTTAAGGATTTTTTGCAGGTTCAGCCCCCTAAGTTCAGTAGGAATTGGCCTGCTAAGGGTTGGTCTTTCCCCTCTTCGGATTATCAGTCTAGGGGCAGGTCGAGGCGAGGTAGGGGTAGGGCTTCCTCTCAGGGCCCTGTTACTTCTAGGTCTTTGAGTTCTTCTACCCCTTCTGCTGGGGTCAGTCCTTTCGGAAACAGACCCAATGACCCGTGTCTTCAGCTGCCGGACTCTGCCTTGCTGGCAGCCCCTCTAGGAGGAAAACTGAGATTCTTCAAAAGGAATTGGCATTTGGTTACCCAAGACAAATGGGTATTGGACATAATAAATCGAGGCTACAAATTTTATTTTCACACATTCCCTCCTTTCAAAGGTATGCCGGATGTGCCTCGTCAGCAAAGACTGGAAGCGCAGACTCAAATTTCTTCTCTGCTTCAGTTGGAAGCAATACAGGAAGTACCTTCTGCAGAAAGAGGCACGGGGTTTTATTCCCGTCTTTTCTTAGTGCCAAAGAAAGGAAATACTTGGAGACCAATTCTGGACTTGTCCATTCTAAATACCTTTCTGGAAATTCCAAAATTCAAGATGTTAACACTGCAACAGCTGTTACCTATGCTGGGCAAAGATCACTGGATGGTGACTCTGGATCTCAAAGAGGCCTATCTTCACATTCCTATCAGGCCCAGTTGCAGGAAATTCCTGAGGTTTGAATGGGAATTTGCATTATCAGTTCTCTGCATTGCCCTTTGGCTTGTCTACTGCCCAGGGTATTCACAAAAGTCCTGGCTCCAGTAATAGCTTTTCTCAGGCTAGCAGGAATTCAAATTTATCCTTATCTGGACGACTGTTTGATTCTGGCTCAAGACAAGCACGAACTTCTTCAACATCTGCAGTATGTAATGACAGTTTTAAGATGCCTAGGGTATTCTGTGAACGAAATAAAGTCCAGTCTAGTACCCTCACAAGAGATGTGTTTTCTGGGTGTGAAACTGAATACAGCTGCTCAGATGGCATTTCTTACCCCGGACAAACAAAGGAATCTTCACCTATACTTCCAACAGCTATCAGTAATGTCCAGGCTGACTGCAAGGACAGTCCTTCAAGCCTTGGGGTTCATGGCATCTTGCATTCTAGTACTTCCCAATGCCAAACTGCATATGAGGAAGCTACAATGGTATCTCAAGAGCGTTTGGACTCAACACTGCCACAATTTGGACACTGCCATTCGGATTCTACCTTGCATTCAGAGAGAATTTCTGTGGTGGGCTCAGGAATGTCACCTAAACAAGGGGCTCTCTGTGACCCAACCAGAGGCAAGTCAGATATTAATGACAGACGCCTCGGAGTCAGCCTGGGGAGCTCATTTCAGAGGAAAATGGATTCAAGACCTTTGGGCCCCAGAGCTACTTCACTTGCATATCAACATGAAAGAGATGCTGGCAGTTCAATTTGCTTTGGAAGGATTCAAAGCCTACTTCAACCAGGACTGGTGTTGATTCGAACAGACAACACGACTGTCATGTGGTACATCAACAAGCAAGGGGGAACTCATTCTTGCCCTCTTTGCAGACAAGCAATGCTGTTGTGGGAAACTGCTTTGAATCTGCACATCACTCTTCGAGCACAGTTTCTGCCAGGAGCACAAAATTCTTTAGCAGATGTTCTGAGCAGACAGATTGTGGATCCTCACGAATGGAAATTAGACCCTCAGGTATTTCTTCAGTTGACAATGGCTTGGGAACTCGGACATAGATCTGTTTCTTTCTCCTCTGAATCTCCAACTGCCACTGTTTTGCACAAGGCTATTTCATCCAAAGCCTGGAAAATAGATGCACTATCCTTCAGTTGGAGCAACCTTCACGTGTATGCTTTTCCTCCTTTGCCTCTTCTTCCAAAGGTGCTGTTGAAAGTCAGGAGGGACAAACCTTGCATGATCCTTATAGCACGGATTGGCCTCGTCAGCATTGGTACCCTCTGTTGAGGAGCTTAATTCATGTACCACCTTGGCCATTGCCACAGATTCCTCACTTATTGTCTCAGGAAAACAATCATTTTCTCAATGTCAGGGTGCAATCCCTGCACCTGACAGCCTGGCGCATTCTGTTTTAGAGAAGGAGGACCTTCAGCTCCCTCAACAAGTTTTGGATGTTATTTTGGAAGCCAGGCGTCCTAGTACTCGAAAAGTTTATGCTGGTAAATGGAAGAGATTTTTTTCTTTGGAGTTCAGCTAAAGGCTTTGATGTCGAATTGCCTAATTTGAGTTGTACATTGCAATATTTGACTGTTTTATTGGACAAGGGTTTGTCCTTCTCTTCTGTAAAAGTGCATGCTGCAGCTATTTCTGCTCACTATGATTGTGACCCTCCTTTATTTTCACATCCATTGGTTAAACAGTTTCTTAGAGGGGCAAAGAATATCAGACCCTCACGGAGGGCTCCTACGCCTACCTGGGATCTTAATTTTGTTTTGGAAAAGCTGACTCTGCCTCCTTTTGAACCTGCAGCTACAGCTGAATTGCAGTTCTTGTCTTGGAAGACTGCTTTTTTGTTGGCTATTACTTCTGCTAGAAGGGTATCTGAATTACAGGCCCTCATGGCAGTGGAACCTTTTCTGATTTTTTACAATGACAGAGTTTCCTTACGTACTAATCCTACTTTTCTGCCTAAAGTGATTTCTAATGTGGCATTGAACCAATCTATACATTTGCCTACTTTTTATGCTAACCCCCAAAATGAAGGGGAAAAAGTTTTGCATTCTTTGGATGTACATAGGCAGTTGAGGTATTATTTGAGCAGAACCAAAGAGTTCAGAAGATCTCAACAATTATTTGTTTTTTTGCTTTGACTTCACGAGGGAAAGCTGTCTCGAAACAAACTATTTCCAAGTGGATTAGCCATTGTATTGCTTTTTGTTACTCTCATCATGGTGAGGATGTTCCAGCTGGGATCAGGCCTCATTCTACTAGGGCTACGGCCACTTCTACTGCTTTTTTGAGAGGGGTAGCTACTAAAGACATTCTAGAAGCATCTACTTGGAGTTCTGTACATACCTTTACAAAGCATTATCATTTACCTCTTTATTCTAGGTCTAGGGCTGGGTTTGCCACTGCAATCTTACAGGGCATGTCAGCAGCTCCTAATGCTATTTAGTTGACCAGCCTCCCTTTTTTCCGTTGCTCTGGGATTCTACCCATATGTCAGGACTGCAGCAATGGGAGACGAAGAACATAGTACAGTTTTGTACCTACCATAAATGTAGATGTTCGAGGATCTCCATTGCTGCAGTCCAATTTTCCCTCCCTCCTTCCCCCTTTTTCTTTTTAGGTTGGGGTTTGGGTGGTGTTTTTTGCATTCTGACATCTGAGACAAGAAAGACTGAGGTTATGGCGTCGGTCATGCGCATTTGTACTGGCACGTACTGATGTCAGTCTCGAGCGCCGATGACCGACGCCGGTTCTAGCCCTTTGATATTCGGGCCGATGGTGGACAGTGGAATACCCATATGTCAGGACTGCAGCAATGGAGATCCTCGAACATCTACATTTATGGTAGGTACAAAACTGTACTTTTCATTACTACATTCAGACTATAATATTGTAGTTGTCAGAATAGTGTAATTATGTTAGGGAGTGACAAGACTTTTATTTATTTATGTGACTGTTTTAGAAAGTTTATGTAAGTGAATTAAAAAAAAAGTGTTTTCGTCATCTGATATCAATGAAAATTGTAAAATATTCACTCAGTGCTAGATGCCAAAGTCTCCGGAACTTTGCATTACTTAGGTTAGTACTAAGCTAAGTACCCTTGCGAGCCATTTTAAGCCTAGCTAATTATTCCTTGTGAGACTCAGACTCAAACTCTGCACTTTGTGTATGTGTAAGGCAAACACCTTAACCATTAGGCTACCCTCCCAACCACATTTTGTGCTCTTAAGAAGTTTTAGTAGTGGTTAGTGTCTGTAAACACAGCATTCACAGCAATAATATTTATTTAGGCAAGACAGCTTTTTTTATAATCCTAAGATGAAGAAAAGGAAAGCAAAGTACATTTTTAAGGATTTTCGAGGTGAATTCCTTGCATTTATGAACTAGTAATGTTCGATTCTTACATTTTACACATCTGTGGAGTAAGAGGCTGTATTTCATTTCAGTCAGTGGCATTTTAGTTATCTGTTATGGAGAGGTGGGCTGTAGTTCTTTCAAATCCCACCCTACTTTTCCATTTAATGTGCAGACATTGTGGAAGGTATAGTTTGTCTGTGTGACAGATGTTATTATGGTAAGTCAGTGAAATGTCAGGGGTTTCCTTCCACCCCTCACCCCACTCAGTTTAAATTAATAACTTGGCATTCTGGCTAAAAAGCCACCATCACTTACTTTAACACTGTATAGAATATATGAAGTAACACTTTCTAAAACTACATTTGGATTTGATTCAGAATATTCATGCTTTCCTTTGTGGTATAGGAATAAAATACCATTCTGAAAACTAACTAGGTTCTTCCAGCATGTAGCTAATCACCAGAAATGTTGCAGAAGCCAAACATACTAATCCAAGTGACATTTCTAGGAGACCTGAAGCACTAACTGGATTGTGTTTAAACAGCAATTATCATTACTTTTCACTGCCCTCCCCAAAAGCACTTTAATCACCCTGCAGACTTTTCTCAGGCTTGCTTCTGTTTAAGAGGGTTTGAATCATCACTCACAGTACATGAGGCGATATCTGTTTCATTTCCTGCTAATATTGTATAATGCCCTTTGGTTCCACATATGCGTGTTAGAAATGTGTAACAACAAGACTGGGTATACATCTGTAAAATTCAGTTTGAAATAGGGTACTATTCAGAAATGCATGTCCATTTTGTCTTATTGTTGGAATATTTGGTACTGAATGGTACTTAATGTTGAGAAATGAACTTTCAACAACAACCCAGTCAAACTGCAATGTATACATAGTGTTCATTCTTCCAATACTGACCACGTGCAGAGTTCAGAAATTTGCATACGTTGGGACAGAACACAATCTCAGTTTTTGTTAGGAAATGGCTGGGATCAATGAATCATGCTTGTGTATATTCTAAACAAGAGAGCCACTAATCTGACTTTGTTATAGATTACTAAAAGTTGAATGCATCTGTTATTTTTCAGCAAGACAAAATCTGCAGAGTCCCTCAAAGTTTCAGTAGGCCACACGTCACACACAGTCCAAAAAAAAGAAAAACAAAAAACACTTTCTACGAGGTGTTCAGGCATTCTCAGTGGAATAACTAAACACAGATACTCCCCAGATTTAAAACAATATGAATCTCGTACTGGCATTAACTGTTATTAAACTTAAACTTAAAACTTAAATTTAAAAAATAGTAAAAACAAAGGTGTCATACACACACACACACACACACACACACACACACACACACACACACACACACACACACACACACACACACACACACACACACAAACACATGCACATTCTACCTATTCTCTAACATCCCTACTATGATGACCCCATCAAACAAATATTGGCACACACTAGCACACCCCTGTGGCTACTCATACCTCTGCATACATTCACATATGTAGAGACATATCACATACATACCAAGACACAAGTACCACATACCTCTACCTGTCCTCTAAACTCCCCATGATTATGCAATCTCCAGCAGGTGAAGGCAAGCTTTTGGCTGTGTTCATTAACACAGTCAGCTGAGGTAATTCGCTGAATCACTTTGCATTATAAATACCTTACCACATGCATTTCTAGGAAAGGGCAGTTAGCTAATTAACATAGGCCACTCCCCTGGAATGCCTAATTAGCATTTGCACTATGCTGTGAAGACAGCCTGCCTTGATCCTGCACCACTTTGAGCTACACTGCCCTGGTGTATTCATCTCAGAATCAGAAATGGTTACTGAGAAGTGTACACCAGGCTTGCACCTCACAGTAATATTTATAAATCGAACCCTCAGTTTTGTTTATAGCATGTTCCGTTATGAATTGTAAACTAAGCCAGTCTGTACCAGTCAGTCAAACTCATCTATTAGTTTGCAATTACTTTAAGCTAGTCATGTCAAAATCATCTATTAATTTACATTTTTTTTAAACGTTGGTACCTCTAATACAATTATACCAAGCTACGGTATGTTGTTTTCTCTTTCCAATTCAACATTTTATTCTCATTGGCTGTTTTCATTTTTCCTGTATTTACACAAAGTGACTATATTGCGAATAACCAATTTTTTAATGTAAGGTGTTTGTGTATATAATTTTTAAATATTCTTAATGTGTTATTTATATATTTAGATTTAAATAATGCATGGATTTCATTCAAAGACTGCATTTTACTGATTTGTTTGCATGTTAGAAATGACTTATTTAACAACGTATCTCCTGCAATCTGGTTAATTTAATTGTATTTGATACTAACTGTATGCTGTAAAGGGAAACCCAGAAAAAAAATGTCACATATGTTTTAGTTGTAAACCAAATTCTTGTTGAGTACAGGAAAAGAAATCTTGAAAGATAAGAAGAAAAAGCAAGTCAGTAAAAACATGAAGTAATACAAAATTAAAAATTCTTGCTCAGATGTGTTCCAAAAGCAAAAACTTCATTGTAGAATGTTATACTTCATACAGAACTACTTGCAGTAGTTTATAAAATGTTTCTAGATTAAAACAGGAGTTTGATATGCAGGAGAAGTTGTACGTTTCAATTTTGTATTTATCGTATGGTAATTTAAGTGCACTTTGGCCATAGGAAATCATACACTAGAGAGCATTTACTGATATGGTAGCTACCACACAAAGTCTGTTCTAAGGTTTAATTAGGATAGACTGTTGGAATATTTCATTTTTTATGTGTTGACTCGAATTTCCGGTTGTGTAAGGCCCATTTATATCAGAGGTCCACAGACTGTATCCATCCAGGTAAGTAAAACATGCAACATAGTTGCAGGATGTACAACATAAGTCCACATAATTCATGATAAGTTAAAGTTTACATAATAAGCGCAAGTGAAATAGATCATGGAAGCATCAGATAAGGTCAATATTCATAATTATTGTAGGCCAATAACACATAGTCAATATTCATAGTTATTGTAGGCCAATAAGGCCTAGTCAACATTCATAGTTATTGTAGGCCAATAAGGCCTAGTCAGCATTCATAGTTATTGCAGGCCAATAAGGCCTAGTCAACATTCATAGTTATTGTAGGCCAATAAGGCCTAATCAACATTCATAGTTATTGCAGGCCAATAAGGCCTAGTCAACATTCATAGTTATTGTAGGCCAATAAGGCCTAATCAACATTCATAGTTATTGTAGGCCAATAAGTCCTAGTCAACATTCATAGTTATTGCAGGCCAATAAGGTCTAGTAAACATTCATAGTTATTGAAGGCCAATAAGGCCTAGTCAACATTCATAGTTATTGTAGGCCAGTAAGGCCTAATCAACATTCATAGTTATTGTAGGCCAATAAGGCCTAGTCAACATTCATAGTTATTGTAGGCAAAGAAAACCTCATAAACACATACATAAGATGGATCAACAGAAGTGTCAAAGTACCACATAACCTAAACTAGTATGAAGTTCAGCTGAGAAGGGTACTTAAAGTACCCTAGGTAAATATGCAGTGTGTAAAATATCTGGTTAATTAAAGTACATTAAGTAAACATGCACAGTATATGCACACATCTGGGTAGCATACAACAAGAGAAAACCTGCAGCTAAAGAATTATTGTCTAAGGATATGCATTACAGTAACTACATACAAGGATCATAAATGAAGAGCAACATATGAAATAGAACCACAATGGTTGAAAAAGAGGAGCTGGTAGAAAACAGGTAAGGGCAAAGAAAGGCTCAGGAGACTAGAAGGTAAAGGTCAGAAGGGCTGTGGAGAAGGAAAGAGGAGATAAGGAAGGACTGAAAAAAAGCCAGCAGAATTGGTAGAAGAGAGAGTTTATGGGAGGAATAAGAAGCCACAGTAGCTGGTATCACTTAAGAAACAGCTTTATCAGCAGCTATAATACAGATTTAGTACAGAGTCTGTTTATCATAATTGTGGTGTAGCTTGTCAGCACCTGACACACACTGAAGCCAATTTGGTTGAATTTGCTAGTCTAAATGAGCAACACAACATTTTTTTTATTTATTTATGTATTTATTTATTTATGTTTTTTGCATGAGGCATAGCTCACTGCCAACCCTGCCTAAAGTTACCAAACATAAAGGTAGGCAACGGGTGCCATTCTGATTATGATGCATTAATGAGCAATATTCTAAATGCAATCACTATTGTGTGGTTCTCTTCTTTCTTAGTTAAAACTGAGAGTCTGATCATTTGGCGATTTCTGCATTCTCTGAGATATCAGAGTTATATATAAGTAGCAGCAAGGTGAGAGAACAGAGCTCCCTATATCAGGTTGAGGTTACTGGCAGCCCTCATCTACACTCACCTCGCAGAAATACATTTTAACTGATTTTGTTTTGAGTTTTGGTTGTTTTCAGAATAGGTGTCAGTCACAAAAGAGTCACATTTCTATCATGGAGCTGTGAGTTGTATTAATTTTGAAAGTTTAACTATTTGGTTTTAAGGATTTAGTCAACAGGCTTCTGCAAGTATGCAATCAACAGGTTAAATAAGAGACACCCAATAATCATACTACAGTACTAGAAATACATTTTATCTTTTTGTATATGGAGCACGTTTGCATCTAGCTTAACTACAGGGACTTGGAGAAAGAAAATGAAAATAATTTAAAATTAGAATCATTCATATATCTCAGGAGCCTAAGAATAGTTTCACTCTGAGATTACTTAATCCATGCGGTCAACAAAAGTTCATACTTTGAAAAAAATCAGTGTAAATACTTCCATAGCGTAAGAGGTAACAGCCATAATGAGTCATTCAAAGCAAATGCATGTATTACTGCTTTATCAATTTTATTTATATATTTAGACCTAAATAAACTGTAGTTGGAGGAGACTTTGCACCCTACCCTTAACTCATTACATCCGAGTGACGCTTCCAGGTGCATATGCAGTTAACGCCTTCTGATGCCTCTAGGCGTCAAATATTGCTTGTTCATATTTGCATCAGTAATTTCAGAACCATGCTATGTACAAGGTTTTAAAAATGTTCATCTTAAAGCTTACACAAATGCAAACTCAACTGCATTAATATTTGATGCCTGTCTAGTGCAGGTAAAAAGATAACTGTTTTTATGATATTAATCTATATCAATGTAAGTTTTCACATTTTTTGTAAATATCTCAGCAACCACGTAACATAGACATAACTCCTTAGCCTCATGAGAAAGCTCTCAGCTGGATGAATAAAATGCTGCTGAAATAATGCATGTAACTTTAGTGGTTGCTGAGATATTGTAAGTGGTTTACAAAATAGTAGAAATGTAATAGTTTTATTTACTGTCACTTATAAAATTTGGTTTAAGACCTAGAATCTAAAGAATACTACCGCTATAAAAATAGTTTGTCCTGAAAAGTTTGCCATTTATATTTCTTTTAAAACCCTTATGGTTCCAGAAATATGAACATTTGTTTGAAATGTGAGGACATAATCTGATTCTGTCAAAAAGCTTAGGTTCCGCCCATTGGAAGTTACAGTGCAAACTTCCTGAGCTACATTGGAGTGAATGAGTTAAATCCAACAAACAATGGAGCAAATAATCATAGCACTTATTATTTGAATTGTTTGTTTTTTGCTACTGTGGTACCCCCACTCTGGGCCAGTAATAGGAGCCTGAATCCTCACCACTGGCACTGGAGAGGGACGAGAAGGATGTTCACTTGGAAGAAAAATGGATACACCCAGTATTTTCAGATGCAACTCACTGCATCAAGCACAATTTCCCTTAAGAGCTCACAGGGAACACACTCAGCCCGGGGTCTGGATTTCTTTGCCTGTCTCTCTCCTGGTTCCTAATAAGACTCCCCACTGGCACAGCTATAGAGTTGAAACCTCAGCCAAGTGTCCGAGCCAAGTTCTCCACCACTCTCTGGGAAACCAGTGCTTCATGTCCCTGCTCCAAACAGCTGACACACATTCTCTTTGATATTTGATTTACACACACACACACACACACACACACACACACACACACACACACACTTGGGAAAGTCTGGCATAGATTTACTAGCTATGCCCCCTTCAGCCCAGACTATAAGGTAGTTACACCACCACCACCAGAAACTTCAAAGTCAGCTACTCCAAGGTTCTTGCAAGGGTACCCAATTAAACTGAGTGAAATTAATATTAATACAAATGGTAGTTTGACCAACAGCAAGGCTTTCAGGACTGCCCAGAGCAGTGACCAAATACATATAAGTACTCTCAGAGATAAAAATATTTTCTAAAAGACCATCCACAGAGAAACATTTAAATATATTCAATAATAAAAAAGAGCATGAAAATACTAAATATCTGTTTACAGTAAACACCAGAGTTTCAAGCACAGGGAATTTTAAACTAACGCAGATAAATAGATTCGCACATATACAGAATAACAGTACTTAACTAATCTCACTATATTTTCCTGACTGATTTAAAGAATTGTTATTCACTGGTCACTTATTAGAGCAAGGGAAGCTGAAGTAGGTGAGGGGTCCTTCTCTGTCTGGTTCCAAAAACAGATTGCAATGAGATTTCAGTCTCATCTAGTATTAAACATAATTTTTTATCCTAGATTACAGAATGACATCACATACATCTGGTTATCTGACTTCTGTTTCCATGGTACGCCCTTTGGCTAGAAGCTGCCAGAATTTAGCACATATGTGTTACAATATATATCCTGAGCTTTGCTAAAGTTTATTGCAACATCTGGAAGCTGTAAAACAATTTTAACACTTCTACCCTATTTCTCCTGGCACAGCTGGCTATACCTCATATTATCACAGCTTCTACCATCTTATTGATAGTTTCACTAACACAGTACTAGAATCAGATCACGTTAGATGTAAGTATGACATCTTTCTAGCATGCACTTAAGGAGCAGGATCATACATTGGAAGAGTTGCACAGGACAGCTGGAAAAACTAAAATTCCTTGGGCAGGTTAGCTCATGTTTCAAACATGCACTGTAATATTGCTGAAATGAGCAACTCTACTTAGATGAGTGCTCTTATTTAAACAAACCATGTTTCCTTTCTTGACTGGGTAAGTGACATGGTCCGTGGACCTTTTTCAGACACAACCAAAGTGCAACAGCACAATTTGTTATAGAGATGACAATTAAATGATTATTAAATAATTTTGAAATAATTATAGAAGAGTGTTTACATTGTATAAACTATTGCAAATATAATTTTTGAAATAATTGTGAGTTGGTTTATGACTATTGCCTTGCTATTACAGTAAAGGTGGAAATGCATCATTTATATTAAAACTGTGGAAAGAATGATTCTTCCATGTTCATGTGAATGAACTTTTCATTGTGTTTCTCACTAAAATGTTCTCTCTCAATGGCTTCTGAATCATAATCCATTATGTAGAAGTTCTTTGATCAACAATAGGAACTTTACTCCCAATTTTTACTTGAAAAGCATGCAAAATGCATCTGAAAGTAATGTACTTTCAATTGTAAATATTCACAAAAATGCACTTCATACATGTGATGCCATGCAGTATGGAGACATGAGGTGCTGCAATGCAATTGCCATTTGTCTGAGTGAAAATAAAGTTCATTCAGGTTAGTTTTTGCGCATTTTCTGAATGAAAATCAAAATGACTGGCTACCACAAGCCAGGAAATCATACATTAACTGACATTCTCCTATAAACACTCATATTGAACTTCTTTATTTGTAAGCAGAATTTACAGGTTTTGAGTAACAATAGAAAATAATTTGGGTATCGTTTTTCACCTAGTAGTTAATTATCTAAGTAACAATACAAAAATTTTAGAGGGAACATGTCAGTTCAGGTCAGTGGACATAACATTTCTTTGCAATCCTAGTAGCTGTCCATGGGTTTGTAGTCAGAGTCACAGCTGTATTTTGTAGGCTGTACTAGCAAAGCACATATATTGTTTTTATGGAGAGTGTCTGTATATTTTTATTAAATGTTTTACGCATATATGGCTACTGCAAATTGTGACACTGGTTCTTATGTGGCAAATCATAACTAGAGAATAGAAATATGTCTTATTCTGTGCATTGTTGAGCAACTGAATGCTATTGCCTTTAATGAGACAAAAATATTTTTTTTTAACTCTTGCAGATGATTCTGTTGTATTCACTATCAAAGTACGTCAAGTTGAAGACTACCCAGTTGATTTGTATTACTTGATGGACCTTTCTAATTCCATGAAGGATGATCTTAGCAACATCCAGACACTGGGAAGTAATCTGGCTAGAAATATGAGTACTTTAACCAGCAACTTCAGAATTGGATTTGGAGCCTTTGTGGATAAGCCCATTGCTCCATATATGTATACTTCACCAGAAGCTATAATCAACCCTTGCTATGGGTAAGAAATGAGCAAAAATCTAGAAAGAGAAAAGGTTATCTCTTGTCTTTTATATTACTAGACAGTCACTGATTCTTCACCCCACAGTATAATGCAGTGTAGTGTGTAATTTATTTGTGCAGAGTATACATTTTTAATCAACAATATCATTGTTTACGTGGTGGCAGTTTATCACAGAGAATTAAAGCTTTGAGCTATCAGGAATCTTTATCCTGTAGTCTTGTGTTTGGTTGCCTCTGTTTTAATTTGTCTGTGTGTGTGAGCATGTACACCCCCCCCACACACACACACACACACACACACACACACACATTTTTCAATTATGTCAGCAATGGTTGAAAGCCTAAAATGCAAAAAAAATAAAATAAAATAAAGACTTTAACAAAATAGAAGCAAACATACATAAAACTGGGAAAAAATGTAAACTATGCTTCATTTCCGTCATCACTATCTTTACACTTGCAAACATTTGAAAATCACTAGAAAAGTCAGCTTATATTCTCCTCCTCCTTCTACATGCATTAATCACTATCACGAACTGCAGTCCCTGTTGCGATGTACCTTAAGATAATTAATGGTTTGTCAATATCGGTCAACATTCTACCATACTCTCTATCCCAGCTGCATCATTTGCCACAGATACTATCCCTTTTCATAACATGATACAGAGTGCATGATAATTATTTAGATTTACCATGTTTTTGATATACCTTTGATAAAGGCAGCCAATATGCTGTCACAATGCCTGACAATTTTTTGATAATGCCAGTGGAGAGTGCCATTTTTGTTTTGATAAAGTCCAAACATCTTGTCCCTTCCTTGCCATTCGTTCAGCAACACACTCACATCTCTCACTTTTTATCTGAGTCTGTTTATGAAATTTAACCTAGCAGTCATTTGTTCTTTGTGATGATTTAGCACAATGATGACATTTTGTCCTTTCTCCATAATTCAATGACATTCTAGATTTTTCTATTACCATTGAAATGCACTCTTGGCAGTAGTTTCCATTGAAATTGCTATTTTCATTGGGAATACCAAATGCAAACCTGTTTCCTCAGCACATCAGAAAGTCCTTCTATATACTGATAATGCTGGTACATTCTCCATATTTCAGTAACATACTCAGATGTTGTTCACTTTTCATTCAAGTCTGTTAATAAAATCTAAATCTTTCATCTGTCAAAAGGGGCTTCAGGCTAACATGATCTTTTAAACATGCAAACAATTTTTTTGAACATCCTGCTTGCTAGCTTTGCAGGCATTCCTAAACTGTGCAGGAGGTTACGTTCCAGATTTACTATTAGACTCGTTAGTGTGATGACCTTCCTCTCATCTGATAACTGAGTTCACTATAAAGACATTCTCTATATGGTTAGCATACAGCTCACAAACTTCATTAGATCAGTTCTGTGTTGTTGCAAACTCAGAGCCAAATGCATGGGCTATTCAAGCATTTGCAACTGTTAACATCTGGGTCACACACTTCTTTTTCAAGCCATCCATCAACTAACATTTTGAATGTGACCAGACTACCAATTCTGCATTTCATAATTTTCTTCCTCTATGATAAAAGAAAGTTTTTTTATTGAAGCTCTTAATGGAGGCAACGAAACAATGTAGGAATTGTATCTGGTCCCAGTGAATGACAAATAAATTGTATACTCAGTGTTCTTGCTAATATCTCATTTTTGCAGCATTTAAAGATCACAATCATATCCCTTCATAACAGCCTGTATCCTACTGAAAGGAGAGCTAACTCTTCTAAGTCTTTCACTAGGACAAAGATGTCTAACCCTGGATATCTGCGTTGTGAATAACCTCTGAGTTCTCTTCAGTTGTAATCGTTTATAAGTACAATAGGAAACACAGTATTCTGGAACTGGTCTGAATGGGAAGTTATATAATGGAACCAAGACATTCCCACCCCAACTTGAGGTATATCTTAAGATATGTTTCATCAATCCATAGGATTTTCTAAACACTCCTTTCAGATGGGGATAGAAACTTAAATCACTGTTGACCAGTACTCCCAGATAATATAGATGGTGATGTCAGATTCATTAACTTCCCCTACTGTGACTGTTTTTACTGCTTTATCTCTTTTGCATTCACTTTTTTGTAGTGTCGATGCGTTGTATCTTGTTCTGCTGACCAACTTTAATTACTGTGTTTACTCAAATTGTTATCTGTCATAATCCCTATCATACCTCTCAGCCAGTCTACACATGACAATATTATCTAATTTTAACATATAAAGCTGTATCTACTCCTTTGTTTTGATTTGACGTTAAACAGCTCATATTTCTTCTCTTTCATTTCCTCAGTTGTAGAGCTAATGAGATAAACTTCCCGGAGCTTGTCACTGTCAAAATGGACCAGTAGCAGTTACAACCCAGCACTAGTATGGTCTATTTACAAAAACTGGTACTGCAATGCTGCCATGTTTAGCATGCATCTTTTAAGTAACTGCATAGTGCATTTGAAGTATTTGAATGTGTGTGTGTGTGTGTGTGTGTGTGTGTGTGTGTGTGTGTGTGTGTGTGTGTGTGTGTGTGTTCAGGCAGAGGGTATAGCTTTACCTCTCAACTGTGCCTAATTTTGCCTCATATATTTGCATATTACTCAACTGTCCCTGATTGTGCCTCATATTGATGCCCTGTCCCTTATAATTTTTTAAACTTTTGTAAACTGACAATGCTGTGACAGTTGCCATAGTTCAAATGAAGACTGCAGTCAGTCAATAATGTCAGTCATTAGAGTTTCATAGTTCTTTTTGTTCAGAAAATTAATGTAAATGAAAAGCTGTTGTTTTGTTAACTTCTTAAATAAATTAGAGTAATATTTTAAAATTGGCCCTTTTTTGGCCTTTGTCCCTCCTTTACTTTTGGCATTGTCCAGAATTCTTATACAAAGAAGTTTAGAGGTAAGAAATTTTGGTCTGTTTCATGTAAAATGTATGGGTTTTTTTGGCAAACTGTTGTGGATTTGAGTTTCAAACTTCATAAACTTAAGAAAAAAAAATTGCTAATGCAAAACCTAATATGCTAGCAACTTTCTAAGTATATAACATCAATACTTAAATTATTTTTCTGATTTATTGCCATTGCATCTGATTCTTGAGTTAAGAAGTTGAGAGGGTGGAGGGGGAAGGATCCAATGGATTGCACTGTATCATTTTGACAGCAGTGAGCAGA
Organism: Protopterus annectens; assembly: GCF_019279795.1. Classification (NCBI taxonomy): domain Eukaryota; kingdom Metazoa; phylum Chordata; order Ceratodontiformes; family Protopteridae; genus Protopterus; species Protopterus annectens. The sequence goes on along the minus strand of NC_056747.1, from coordinate 1,217,465,469 downwards.
ATACATTTCTGGGTCACTATTCATCTGTTTGTTTATTGCAAACAAACATCTGAGCTGTACACAGTTGTACATATGGCTGTAATTGATGGCTGTGTGTGTGTGTGTGTGTGTGTGTGTGTGTGTGTGTGTGTGTGTGTGTGTGTGTGTGTGTGTGATTATACATTGAAAAGTTTCTATAATGTTATAATAAGCAAGAAGGGCACAGGGCTGCAGAAAATGTAATGACTTTTGTGCAAAAAAATGAAAGAATTAGAAGACAATGTTTTGGTCAGTTGGCAACATGGTTTTAGAATGTTGGTATGACTATTATATGCAACTAAAATGAGAATTTTTGGGAGGGATCATATTAAAAATATCTCAGATGGGCAAGACAATTTTAGGTTGTGTCTGTGGTCTGGCTAAAGATTCTTGAAGCTCTGGTTCAGTTCCAGGCTGAAGATTCTTCTGTGTTTTGATTTAGTTAACTGCAACATAATTGTGTGTTTAGTAAAAGGTCTGCAACCATGACTTGGACAAATTAAACTGTATAAACATCATACTAATTCTACTAACATGTACATGGTTAAAATTGTAATGTATAGAAAGCCAAAGAAGTAAGCATGTGCATCTTTTTACAGTGCAGTAAGGATACATTTTTCTTGTAGAACTATATAGGTGTGCACCACAAGGTTTCTAATTTTATAGGTCATACCTGCCAAGATGGCAAATTTTCACATTTATACACCTAACCCTCAGACACACAAATTTACTGATATTCACGTTTTGAGAGCCATGACTTTGGACCTTCTGCTATGATCCTTATTGGCCCTGATTTTGAAAGCTGAGAGACTGAATGATACAGTCCCTCCTTTTCACTATTTTGTCATGTTTCTGCACTTGTATGAATTAGCAAAAGTAACAACAGTTGCAATAAACCACACACATACCTGACAATGGTCTAAATAACTTTATTAACTGTTCCAGCAGAGTAGTATTGGTCTGAATAACTTTACTAACTGTTCCAGCCGAGTAGTACATGCCTAGTACAAGAGCATACATGCTACACAATGAAAATTACATGCTGTCATGGAAAGGAAAAAAATAATGTTACCTCTGACCTTAATATGTTACACTTTCTGTAATGTAACTGCTATTGTATCACTCTTTTACTTTGCAGACACTGCAGTATGATTGGTTATGTATCACCATGGTTTAGTTTCAGTTTACTAATATAAATTTCATGATATTCAAAAGATAATTCTTAAGAACATAGATGTGTCATTATTTTATTCTGCTTTATGTTTATTGAATCTGGACTTGATACTATATAATTAACTGCGTGACTTTACCTAATGCAATACAATTAATATTAGTCAAGGTAAATGTGGCTGTAACCAAGTCCACCCTATGTAAACCATTAGATATGCAGTTATTTTTAAAGGGACAACATTTTAGCTATCTATATGAAACTTACAAGTACAACTGAGCCAGCAAAGAAGGTAACTGTCCAGAGGGGTGTATTCTGGATATATTGATAGCTATCCTATAAATGGCTGGCTGCGAATGTAGTAAATGTAGTATATACTCTGAATCTTTAATTCTGTGTTTGGGATAGGCACCATAAAAAAAGACAGTTATGCTGTTCTTCAAACGGTCTGTATCTGGGGGTAGCAGTGGTCTGGAAGATGTACAATTCCAAAGTAATCTGTCAGTTTCTAATTGTGTTTGTGTTAGTGTCAGTGGAACATTTCTCCTTGGTTTTCCACAGAAAGTGGACTTACACCAGCTAGACACATGGTTAACAAATAAATAAATAAATATGACTTCTATGGGCTGGCATACATTTTTGAAAGGAAAATGCCTTTTGCAGAATATAGAATATTCCCAAACATGTTTCAGGTTGTAATGTAGTACATAAATTATTACAGTTTGCTATGTAATGTATTTCCATCATCAAAGAGTTATGGGTATTTTGCTGAAATTCAATTTAAAATATATTGCTAAATTTGTGATAGTTTGGATAAAGTGGAAAGAGTTGTCTGTGTCAGACAAGGATATTCCAAGACTTGAATTCCTTTTGTGTAGAATCTACTACTTGCTTTGTAGTCCTTAACAATGCTGACGATCATAGCCATCCCGTGCACCAGCTAATCTCACTGTATGCACATTTAAATGATTTAATTATTTATCCACTATGTCATTTCTCCCTTTCCAGTCTGCAATTCTTGATACACCTTTTATACTCTCTTACTGTAGTAACTAATCATGTTTTCAGGTTTCTTGTGCAGCCTAGTTTTTCTTTAGACTTTAATAGGCCATTACATGATATTATATAGGCACACACATTTTTCTGGATTCGCATATATTGGTTTTAATCAGCATCTTTGTCAATGTCACACGTCTTCCCTTACACACATACACTAGCTATATACTGTGTCTTGGTAATACCCTAGTCATTCCTACAGCCATTTCTGTTAAAGTTAACCCAGTCTGTGCTTCTTCAAAATAATGGCTCTGTGCTTTGTCCTTTGTACTTCTCCTGAATCATGGCACTATGTCACCTTCTTTGTATTTCAGCTGCATTTTGAGTCTGTCATGTTCTCTGTACTTCAGTTGTATTATGGCTCTGTCATATTCTCTATACTTCTGCTTCATCATGCATCTGTATCATATTCTCTGTACTTCTGAAGCATTGTTGGCTCTATATATTATTCTCTGTATTTCATCTGTATCATGGCTCTGTGGGTTGTCCTCTGCATCATGGCTCTGTGTTATGTTCTATAGATCTCTGCAGCAGCATGGCTCTTTGTCATCATATCTGTATTTCACCTGCATCATGGCTCTATTTCATGTTCTGTGTACTTTGCCTGCATCATGACTGTACTTCATGTTCCATGTACTTCTGCTGCATGGCAGGTCTATGTCATGTTCTCTGCACTTCATCTGCATCATGACTATACTTCATGTTTTTTGTACTTCTGCTGCATCACAGCTCTGTGTCATGATGTTCTTTGTGTTTCACTGTTGCAGTCATTACATTTAGGGTAATCTGCTGGCAGGTTGCCCTCAGTCAGCCTGAATAACAAAGTCTTGGGTCCTGCATCGGTTGCTGTCTCTTCTTCCATGACATCAGGTCGTCAGGGGTATAAAACATGCAGCCAACGCCATTTTAATCAGTCTTTCTTGCCGCATGGTGCCCAAAGCAGAAGCAGTTCACAAGTGCCGGTCGGCCAACTCCTGAAATTTTAGTTTTCGAGTTTCAGAACCGAAATCTTCAACCTAAAGCTAAGTACCCCACTGGGGAAACTTTTTCTTGCTCCTTACCGATGTCAATAAAAGTTAATAATTGTATTACTTGTGGGAAGCAAATACCTCATAAGGACTTTCATTTGTACTGTATTCCTTGCCTAGGCCCTGACCACAATGTGCCTTGCTGTCGGTCTTGTGCTTTATTTAATCAATGCACTATTAAGCGTCGATATATTTTTGCATCTCATTATTTTGGCTCAAGATTTAACTATCCAGAAATGTCATCAGTTAGCAATCCGACTACCGGAATACACAAAAAACGCAAAGAAAAAGACAGAGACAGACTGTTGAGGTCCAAAACCGATGATGAAGCTTCTCCTAAACCAGTCGCCGGTTCACAGTTACTCAGTGAGGCACTTTTGCAGCCCCTGATGCCAGCTATTTTTGATTCACAGGCCTCTACCGAGACCCATTCGGAGTCTGGTATGCCGCGAGACACTACAAGTACTGAACCCGTGGATGTCTCTCCCTTAGATGGGTCCAGAGCCGCTGGGCAGGCACCGGCTTCTGAGGGTGTTTTCAGGCCTAAAGATTTGTATATTAAACCAACGGCATCATCAAAAACAAGGCCAAAACCAACTTCTATGTCTAAAAAAATGACGCATGGGCCACGTGTTCAGGCCCCTATGCCTAAAAAACAAATGATCAAAATGGCTGAGGATTTAATTACCTTGATCAGAGGTTCCCAACCCCCTCCTGCTAAGAGGCCTAGGCAAGGCACTGATTATGAATCTTCAGATCAGGTTTCCATTTCTTCTGATTCCTCTTCTGATCAGGAATTTTCTATTCCACCTTATGAGAATTCTGATGCAGAAGAATCCATTCCTTCTGCTTCCCCTCCTGAGGATTTTTTCTTTTGAAGAAGCTTTGCATACCTTAAGGGAACATTTTCATTGGGAGATTCAGGATTTTTCAGAATCCAAAAAGAGGTTTAGGGATTTCCTTCTTCTTCCTCAGCATAGGCCTTTGGCCATACCTCCTGTTTTAGACATTGTTGATGATGTTTTCTCAGAATCCAGCATGGCTCCTGATTCCCTGCCTCCGACTCCTAGTAAGCCAGACAGATATTACAGGGTTCCTGACTCTCACAAGTTTCTTTTTAAAAACCCTACTGCTGATCCTGAAACGATTTCTCAGGATCCCAAGGGTGTTAAGGCTTCTACTGCTAAAAATCCTACCTCTTCTGATAGAGACTTCAGGGCGCTAGATAGATGGGGTAGGTAGGTTTACACGTCTGCCACCCTGGCAATCAGGGCTTTAAACTGTCACTTTCATATGCTTAAATATCAGCAGCATGTTATGGGCTTACTGAAACAGAAAATGATGTTGATTTCTGACTGTGTGGAAAATAAAGAGTTACAGGATTTATTGCACTCAGCTGAACAAGTTGGAAAGCATACTTTGCAATGTGGTATTGATTCCTTGGAGGTCTCTTGCAAGGCCGCCGTAACTAGATCTGTGATAAGAAGGCATGCTTGGCTCAAGGAACAAAATTTGCCTGATGATGTTAAAGCAAAATTGTTGGATGCACCTCTACAACAGGACAGTCTATTTGGTAATAAGGCAGACGAAGTTTTGAAAAAGATGGAAGACAAAGCTAAATCTATGCAAACTGTAAAAGATTTCTTACAAGTGCAGCCACCCAGGTTCAGTAGGCACTGGCCTACTAAGACTTGATCCTTTCTAGTACCCAACAGAGCCGCTCAGGCCAAACCTAGACATTCCAAAGGCTCCAGGTTTCAGTTGCAAGGAGCTTGCAGAACAAAACAATGGGGTGCCTCCACCTCCAAATCTGGAAGTAGCAAGGCCCCTCCCTACGGTAAACAGTCTCAATGACTTTCCTCTGCCATTTCCAAGCACTTATCTTTTGGCAGCCTCTTTGGGGGGAAAACTAGCACTTCTTGCACAAAATTGGCATCTAATTATCCAGGACAAGTGGGTCTTAAATATAGTATCCCAGGGATACAGATTTCATTTCCACACATTGCCAATTCCAAACGGATGGCCAGATCTGCCTCCAAATCAGTGAGCAGAGGCCCAGAAACAAGTTATGTCCCTCACGGATATGGGGGCTATACAACCAGTACCAGAAAAGGAAAAAGAACAACATTTCTATTCAAGACAATTCCTGGTAGCCAGAAAAGACAAATCATGGCGTCCAATTCTGGACTTATTCATTCTAAATGCTTTCCTGGACATTCCAAAATTCAAGATGCTGACTCTACAGCAGTTATTGCCTATGCTGGGCAAGGATGCCTGGTTATTAACTCTAGACTTAAAAGAGGCTTACCTGCATATCCCATTCAGGGAATCTTGCAGAAGATACCTCCGCTTCAAAGCAGCCTATTTGCATTACTAGTTTTCTGCACTGCCCTTTGGCTTATCTACTGCGCCCCGGGTCTTCACAAAGTGCCTGGCACCAGTAATTGCATTCTGCAGACAAAGAAACATTCAAATTTATCCTTATCTGGATGATTGTCTAATTCGGGTAGAAAACAAGGACACTCTTCTACAACATCTGGCGTTTGTAAAAAGGCTTGTAACATGCCTAGGGTACACCATCAATGAAAAGAAATCACAACTGGTACCCTCTCAAATAATTACATTCCTGGGTGCAAGCTTGAATACAACTGCCCAGATGGCTTACCTCACGCCAGACAAACAAATTCAATTGATGACATACTTCAAACAAGCGGCCACAAAAACCCAGCTGTCTGCAAGACAAATCCTGCAGGCTTTGGGGTTCATGGCTTCCTGCATTCTACTAATTCCATGTGCAAGACTGCATATGAGGAAACTTCAGTGGTACGTAAAAAGCTTATGGAGTCAACATTGTCACAGCCTTGAAACAATGATTCCTATCATTCTTTGCCTGCAAAAGGAGTTCCTATGGTGGGCAGAGGCCTGTCACCAAAACAAGGGACTGTCATTCATTCCACCCCTAAACCCTGACTACAGATGCATCAGATTATGCTTGGGGGGGAGCCATCTGGCAGGGAGATGCATTCAGGGTGAATGGAGCCCAATTCAAATGCACCTACATATTAACCAGAAAGAAATGCTAGCTGTACAGAATGCTCTGACAGCCTTCAAGGACTTTCTTCATCCAGGACAACTACTGATAAAGACGCACAATACCACAGTTATGTGGTACATAAACAAGCAGGGGGGGTACCCACTCCTACCCCCTTTGCAGACTATCCATGGCTTTGTGGAACACAGCCTTGACTTACCAAATACATCTACAAGCTCAATTCCTGCCAGGAAAGCAAAATACTCTGGCAGATGAACTAAGCAGAAATCTTATGGACCCACATGAATGGAAACTGGATCCACAAATCTTCAGCATGTTGACACAGAGATGGGGGAGCCCAGACATAGATCTTTTTGCCTCACCCCAAAATTATCAGTTGGACACATTCTGCACAAGAATTCATCACAAAAAAACTTGAAAAGTGGATGCTGTATCCTTCAGCTGGAAAAACCTATCAGTCTATGCCTTTCCCCCTCTGCTTCTGCTCTCCAAGGTTTTACTAAAAGTCAGACAGGAAAAAACAAAAATGATTCTGATTGCCCCAGACTGGCCTCACCAACACTGGTACCCCCTCCTACGCAATATGTCACACCTACCTCTGTGGTACCTACCTCAGAAACCTTGTCTACTTTCTCAGCAGAACTATCAAATTCTGCACACTCAGCTCCAAAATCTGAATCTTGCCGCATGGCTAATCAACTAATTTCACCAGTCACATCTCTCAGTAAACCTGTGATGGATGTCATTTTGGAGGCTAGAAGGCCTTGTAGTAGAAAATCTTATGCTGATAAATGGAAAAGATTCTGTGCCTGGAACCAAGCACAAGGAATAAACACAGCAATGCCCAATATTCTTCAGATTCTGCAATATTTAACCGAGATTTTTCAATAGGGCCTATCCTTTTCTTCCATAAAGATCCATGCCTCTGCCATTTCAGCTCATTACAACACAGAGCCTCCTTTCTTTTCTCATCCCCTGCTAAAGCAGTACCTCAGAGGGGCCAAAAATTGGAGACATCCCAGGAGAGCACCAACTCCTGCATGGGAACTCAATTTTGTGCTGGAAAAACTCACCCTACCTCCTTTTGAACCAGCTGCTACTGCAGACATAAAATTTCTCTCTTGGAAGACAGCTTTTCTTTTAGCAGTCACTTCAGCTAGAAGGATTTCAGAACTACAGGCTCTCATGGCAGTGGAGCCTTTCATTATCTTTTATCCAGATAGGGTGGCCCTCAGGACCAATCCATCCTTTATGCCTAAGGTGGTATCCAGTGTGGCTCTTAATCTGCCAACTTTTTCCCAATTCCACAGAACAAGGGTGAGCGGATTCTACATTCATTGGATGTACACAGACAACTAAGATTCTACTTAAACAGGACAAAATCTCTAAGAAAATCTGAGCAATTAGTGGTGACATTTGCTGCAAGGGCAGAGGGAAAGGCTATTTCAAAGCAGACTATTTCAAAATGGATAAGCCATTGTATTCATTTCTGCCACATGCACCATGGTAAACCTGTTCCCAAGGGGATCAGATCCCATTCCACCAAGGCTGCATCTACTTCTGCAGCTTTTCTCAGAGGGGTTCCTACCAAAGACATTCTAGAAGCTGCTACTTGGAGCTCAATTCATACATTCACCAAACATTACCATTTACCTCTCTCTTCTAAACCCAGAGCAGGCTTTGCCACTGCTGTCCTGCAGGGCCTTATAGCTGCTCCTAATGCTGTATAATTCCATCCTCCCAACCATAGCTTTGGGATTCTAACCAAATGTAATGACTGCAACAGTGAAACATGAAGAACATAGTACAGTTGTGTACACTTACCATAAATGTAGATGTTCAAGTGTATTCACTGTTGCAGTCCTGGTTACCCACCTGCCAGCCCCTATTTCTCTCTTATTATACCTCTTCTTTCTTTTACTATGCTCAAAAGCGTTTTTGGTGTATTTGCTTTTAGTTGGAGGTACATTTTTTGTGTTCAGAATTACATGTGTGTGTGTGTATATATATATATATATATATATATATATATATATATATATATATATTTTTTTTTTTTTTTTTTTCCCCACCTGACATCTGGGGCAAGAAAAACTGATTAAAATGGCGTTGGCTGCATGTTTTATACCCCTGATGACCTGACATCATGGAAGAAGAGACAGCAACCAACGCAGGACCCAAGACTTTGTTATTCAGGCCGACCGAGGGCAACCTGCCAGCAGATTACCCTAAATGTAATGACTGCAACAGTGAATACACTCGAACATCTACATTTATGGTAAGTGTACACAACTGTACTTTCTCTGTACTTCATCTGCATCATGGCTCTACATCATGTTCTTTGTACTTCTGCTGCATGACAGTTCTATGTCATGATCTGTGTGCTTCAGCTACATCAAGACTTAGTTATGTGTACATAGCCCACAGTATACTTAGTTTAAAGAAGTGACACTGCAATCATTTCTTGTAAGTACAAATGGGTGTAATTATGTATGAGTTAAAGAACCGAGTTTCTAGATTTTTATTTCATCTTCTATATATTGTATGCTCTTAGAATGGTTCTGCTTTATTAGCTGCATGAATCTGTATTAATAGCACATTTGATAACTTTAAAGGTTCTCTTGGACCATCCCACTAACCCAATTAATAGAAAGTTAATTTAGGGTTTCCAACTTTTCATGTCAAAAATTCACAACCGAGAGCAGTACAGAGGTATCAAACTCCAATCATAGGTGACTGATAAATGAATAGCCAGAGTAGCAGGAAGTAAGATAGGAGATGAGCAGGTCAGATTCAGATCAGGGTGAAGCACAACTGACCAGATATTTGCAGTGAAACATATAGTTGTGTAGAAGCTTAAGATGGGGAAAGAGTCCAACTAGGCATTCCTAGACTTGGAGAAAGCATATGACAAGGTTCCAAGAAAGCTGATTCTGAACATCGTGCAATGGTTCAAAATCCCAGAAACATTCGTAGAATTAGAGCAGGCTATATACAAGGGTCCAATCACACAAGTACAAACAGTATTTGTGCTCACAGAGAGATTCTCACTGGGACAGGGTGTATGACAAGGTTCAGCTCTGAGCCTATTGCTGTTCATACTGGTGATAGACTACATTAGTAAACAGGTTAAGAAAACAGATTGACAAAGTTGCTGTATGCAAACAATATGACAGTAAAGGCAGACTCTTGAGCAAGAACTTCAGCAAAGGCTAGAGGAATGGAATGCAAAACTGAAGGCACATGGGATAAAATGGAGTACAGATAAGACAGTTGTAATGGCAGCAAATGGAGGACATCAGAAGAAGCTGTGAATTGAGACAGAAGGGAAAATAGTGGAACAAGTTAAGTACCTGGGAGGGGTGGGCTTGGGGGAGAAAGGAAGTCTGAATGAGGAGGTCAAAGCTAGAATGAGAGGGGCTGCAGCCAACTGCCACACATTGTCAGGGGTAGTGTATGACAGAAGAATGCCAATGAAGCTGAAAATTAAGGTGTACGAAACAGGGGTTTGACCAATAGTAATGTATGGTACAGAAACTTGGGCAGTAAAGGCAGAGCAGTTGAGGATGCTAGAGATGATGAAGATTAAGTGGCTGAGATGGGTTGTTGGATACTTCCTGTGGACAAAAAAAAAAATGAGGACATCAGAGCAGAAGTTCCAGTGGCTCAAACTGCAGAAAAGATCAACAGTAACAGTTTACAGTGGTTTGGGCAAAGCAGAAAACAAAGAGATGGACGAATTGTTTGAAACTATATCTGAGAAAGTCAGGCATGACTGCTGAAGGTAGGAAAGTGGTACGGAGTCAAGAGAGAGATGGTGACAGCTGATACAGCACCCCAACCCCATGTAGAAAATGGGGAGGCATTGATGGAGAAGTGCAAAACAGGGGTCATGATTTGGGCTATTTCTAAACTGTCTGTAGTTGCATAAATGCATCAGGAACTTGATGGGATCATAGGAAGTTACTAGGCTAATGTCCCTAGGGCTCTTACTAGTCTAACCAAGTTCTACCCTTATTTCTCTGATCAGCACCTATTGCCCTGTCCAAGAGGGACACAGGTGGAACCCCCGACATGAATTTAGTTACCCATCCATTCGTCCAGATTGCGTTTGAAGAGGGCCAATGAGGTGCTCTGTTTGCATGAAGTGGGAGTCTGTTCCAAAGGTATGGTAACCTCTGGGAGACAAATCTCTCCCTCCAGCAGGTTCTATTAATGTCACATACCAGGTTAAGATATTTAGAGTGAGTAACCGATATATCATTTGACTTGTGGATATACAGCATTTCCAGTACAACAGAGTCAGAGATTGCCTTATATGCAAGGCAAAGATCACCTTGAGTAGGCTATATGAAACAGAATAAAGTGGCAGTGATATCAGATGATCCATATAGGACAGATGCTGAAGACATTGAATTTTCCTTGTGCGGAACCTTTGTGGACTCTCCAATTGCTGCAGGTGCTTGGAAAAGTACATACTAAAAGGGGTGTTGTATATTGACCTAATGAGCGAAGAGTACAGGGAGGTTATAACTTCTTTTTTTCTGGAGGCAATGCCCTTACTTATGAGATGAGTAATATAGAATAGCCTTTTTATCACTGTAAGGTTGCTGTCAACCTATGTGCCAAGGTCTCTCACCACTGAGTGCATACTTAGGGCGTTCCTATTGATGTGCTAGTTAGCAGGAATATTGCTCGTACCAAAAGGGATGATAATACATTTTTTTTACATTGAGTTTAAGGCCATGACTTTGGCACCAATCATTTGTTTGTGTAAGACCCTCTTATAGGAAGATGTTCATCGTGCATACAGCTGCAGTCATTACAGATGGGTTATCCTGCCGTCAGGCAGGTCCTCAGTTGGCCGAATTCCAAAGTCTAGGTCCGGTGTCGGTTGTCGTCGCTTCTTCCCTGACGTCAGTGTGGCAGGGGTATAAAAGAGGCAGCCAATGCCATTTTCTTCAGTCTTTCTTGCCGCACGGTGCCCGAAGCAGAAGCAGTTCGCAAGTGCCGGTCGGCCAGCTCCTGAGATTTACGAACAGTATTTCAGCCGAAGTCTTCTTTAAAGCTAAGTACCCCATTGGGGAAACTTTTCTTGCCTCAGACCGATGTCAGACAAATTTAATAATTGCATTTCTTGTGGGAAGCAAATACCGCATAAGGATTTTCACTCTTTCTGTATACCTTGCTTAGGGCTAGACCATGACGTCTCGGCCTGCCGCTTTTGTGCTAGGTTTAACAAACGCACTATTAAGCGCTGGGCGGAGTTCGCCCTTCATTATTTTGGCAAAAAATTTAATTATATCATGTCGTCGGATACACCAACGCCAGTTTTAGGCAAAAGACGCAAAGACAAGGACTGACATCCAAGGTCTGCACCGAGTACTGAAACCACGCTTAGGCCGACTACCGGTTCTCCGGTTCTCAGCGAGGTGCCTGTGCAGCCCCTGACTACCGATGAAGCTATTTTACCAGTGTCTTCAGTACCCGAGGTCGCAGGCTCCTCAGTCTCCATTCCCACGGCAGATACCAATGCCACTCTTGGCGGGGAAACCGAAGATTTAGTGAGGCCTGCCATTTCTGAAGGCGTCTTCAGGCCTACCACCTTCTCTATTAAATCCTTCACTAAATCTAAAGCTGCTATCAAAACTAAAAAAACAGGGTCCTCAGGCCTCCTCTCAAGGCCCCATGCCTAAAAAACAGATGCTTAAAATGGTTGAGGATTTGATAACTCTCATCAGGGGTTCTTAACCCCCCTCTGACAAAAGACCCAGATTGGAGGAAGACTACCCTTCCTCAGACCAGGCTTCTATTACCTCAGACCATTCTGAGGACCAGGATTATGCCTATTCCCCTTTTGAAGACTCAGATGCTGAGGAGTCTATTCCCTCAGTCTCTACCCCGAGGACTACTCTTTTGGGGAAACCCTGCATACATTGAGGGAGCACTTCCACTGGGAAGGCCAAGGTTACTCAGATTCCAAGAAAAGGCTCAGGGAATTTCTACAGCTCCCCCAGCATAGGCTCCTGGCTATCCCTCCTGTTTTAGATATTTTGGATGATGTGTACGCAGAAGCCAGTCTTAATCCAGATTCTTTACCTCCAGCCCCTGTTAAACCAGACAGGTATTACCGGGTTCCTGATTCTCACCAGTTCCTTTATAAAAGCCATACTGCTGACCCAGAAACAATCTCACAGGGTCCGAAGGGGATAAAGGCCTCTACTGCTAAAAACCCTTTACCTTCAGAGAGAGATTCCAGAGCATTAGAAAGGTGGGGAAAAAAGGTGTATACATCATCCACTTTAACCATGAGGGCATGAAAACTGTCAATTTCATATGTTAAAGTACCAACAGTTTTTGTTATCTCAGCTGAAAAGCAAAATGACACAAACAGAACAACCAGATTTGAAAGAGTTGCAGGATTTGTTGCATACCTTGCAGTGTGGTTTTGATGCTTTAGAGGCCTCATGTAGAGCTGCTGTCACAGGGTCTGTCATACGTAGACATGATTGGCTCAAAGAGCAATCCTTACCAGATCATGTCAAAGCAAAGCTATTAGATGCACCACTTCAAAAAGATGTATTGTTTGGTGTTAAAGCTGAGGAGGTACTAAAGAAAATGGAGGAAAAAGCAAAATCTATGCAAACAGTTAAAGATTTCTTGCAGGTGCAACCTCCACGCTTCAGCAGAAACTGGCCTTCAAAAAATTGGTCCTTTCCATCCACGGACAGATCTCAAAGTGGCAGATACAGACACCCAAGGGGTAGAGGACAACCTCAAGGATCTTAGAGAGCTAGACAGTGGCAAGCACCAACCCCAAGAGGTGGAGAAGATAGACCACAGTCATTTAGAAAACAGACACAATGACTTCCCCCTATGCCTGCCAAACAAAGCTATAATGGCAGCACCTTTGGGTGGAAAACTGGCATTATTTTCAAAAAACTGGCACATTGTTACAACAGACAAATGGATTCTGGACATCATAGACAGAGGCTACAAGTTCCACTTTCACACCCTTCCAAAAATGAGAGGCTTGCCAAACCTGCCAGAAAATCAATGGGCAGAGGCACAAAGACAAATTTCCGCTGTCATGGATATGAAAGCAATTCAAGAGGTACCTGCAAAAGAACAAGGTCAAGGTCTTTATTCCAGACTATTTCTGGTACCAAGGAAGGACAAAGATTGGAGACCCATCTTAGACCTATCCATCCTAAACACTTATCTACAGGTACCAAAATTCAAGATGCTCACATTACAGCAGCTTCTTCCCATGCTGGGCAAGGAGTCTTGGCTGGTAACACTGGACCTCAAGGAGGCATACCTGCATGTCCCTATCAGACAAGATTGCAGAAGATACCTCAGATTTCTTGCAGGTTCAACCCACTACCAATTCTCTGCACTGCTCTTTGGCTTATCTACTGCACCCAGAGTGTTTACGAAATGCCTGACATCAGTAATTGCCTTCTGCAGACAACAAGGAATACAAATCTACCCATATCTGGATGACTGCCTGATCCAAGCGGACAGCAAGGACATTCTATTGCAGCATCTGGTGTTTGTAATAAAACTGTTAAACTACCTGGGATACACAGTGAACAAAAAGAAATCACAACTAATACCTCCTCAACAGATAATTTTCCTGGGTGCCAGCTTAAATACAACCACCCAGATGGCCTACCTCACGCCAGACAAACAAGGGCAACTGTCTCAATACTTCAACAAAATGGCAGCTTTAACCAGACTAACTGCAAGGAAAGTCCTGCAGGCTCTGGGATTCATGGCATCTTGCATCCTACTGATACCATGTGCAAAGCTGCATATGAGGAAACTACAATGGTACCTAAAAAACTTATGGTCTCAACACAGCCACAGCTTGGAAACAATTATACCACTCATTCCATGCCTTCAAAAGGAATTTTTGTGGTGGGCTCAAGCATGCCAAAGAAACACAGGTCTCCCTTTCTGTTTACCTCAAGCAACTCAAATCATCACAACAGATGCCTCAGACTATGCCTGGGGAGCACACATGGCAGATCACTGCATTCAGGGAAAATGGTCCCAAAAAGAGAAGCACCTACACATCAACCAAAAGGAGATGCTAGCCGTGCAAAATGCTCTTATGACCTTCAAAGACCTACTGCACCCAGGCCAGCTATTGATAAGGACAGACAACACCACAGTCATGTGGTACATAAACAAACAGGGGGAACTCATTCATACCCCCTGTGCAGGCAAGCCATGACCCTGTGGAACACAGCACTGAAATTACAAATTCAACTACAGGCACAATTCCTGCCAGGGAAGGAAAACACACTGGCAGACAACTTAAGCAGAAATATGACAGACCCACACGAATGGAAGTTGCATCCTCAAGTCTTCTCAAAGATAACTCAGGCATGGGGGCAGCCAGACATAGATCTATTTGCTACCCACAGAAATTACCAGTTGAAAAAATTCTGTTCAAGGACCTATCATCCACAGGCCTGGAAAGTGGACGCACTCTCCTTCAATTGGACAACATTGACAGTCTATGCCTTCCCGCCTCTTCATCTACTGACAAACGTTCTATTAAAAGCCAGAGCAGAGAGGCCACAAATGATTCTCAGTGCTCCAGACTGGCCATGACAGCACTGGTATCCTCTCCTAAAGAGCCTGTCACACTCACCACCATGGATACTACCTCTAGTTCCTCTTCTGTTGTCCCAGCACAACTACAAAACCCTTCACAGCCAGCTCAAAACCTTAAATCTAGCTGCATGGAGAATACCTCAATTTCCCAACAGACTCTCCTCTCCAAAGAGGTGCAGGATGTCATCTTGGAGGCCAGAAGACCCTCTACTAGAAAAACCTACTCCAACAAATGGAAACGATTTTGTTCCTGGAATCAAGAAAAGGGTCAGAATCCTTGGGTAATAAATATACCTCAAAATTTACAGTACCTAGCCGAGATGTTACGCAGTGGCCTTTCCTTCTCCTCCATCAAGATCCACGCTTCAGCCATTTCTGCACAATACAATACAGATCCTCCTTTATTCTCACATCCTCTATTAAGGCAGTTCCTCAGAGGGGCAAAAAATATAAAACCCCCATGGAAACCACCAGTCCCAGCTTGGAACCTCAACTTTGTATTGGAAAAGCTGACCCTGCCTCCCTTTGAGCCGGCTTCTTCAACAGAGTTACAATACTTGTCATGGAAAACAACCTTCCTTCTGGCCATTACCTCAGCACACAGGGTTTCGGAGCTACAGGCCCTCATGGCTGTGCAACCATTCATTATTTTCCATCAGGACAGAGTCTCCTTACGAACCAACCCTACCTTCATGCCAAAGGTAGTATCCAGTGTAGCTTTGAATCAGACTATTCATTTACCTACCTTTTATCCAAATCCACAGAACAAAGGAGAGAGACTACTACATTCCTTGGACATTCACAGACAACTTCATTATTACTTGGACAGAACAAAGTCATTCAGGAAATCTGAGCAGCTCTTTGTGTCCTATGCTACAGGTGCTCAAGGAAAGGCTATTTCCAAACAGACAATTTCAAAATGGATAGCCCACTGCATTCGCTTTTGTTATTCTTTTCATGGGAAAACCTGTGCCTGTATACATCAGATCCCACTCCACCAGGGCTACAGCTACCTCTGCAGCTTTCCTCAGGGGGGGTCCCTACCAAGGACATTTTGGAAGCAGCTACTTGGAGTTCAGTGCACACTTTCTCCAAGCACTACCACCTTCCACTATACTCAAAATCTAGAGCAGGCTTTGCCACAGCAGTCCTGCAGGGCATCCTAGCCCCTCCTAGTTCCAATTAGTACCTACCACCCTTACTTAGCTTTGGGATTCTACCCATCTGTAATGAGTGCAGCTGTATGCACGATGAACATAGTACAGTTTTGTACCTACCATAAATGTAGATGTTCGAGTGCTCATACAGCTGCAGTCCAGGTTACCCTTCCTCCATCCCCTCTTAGGACAGGCCTTATGACAAACACCTTTATCATACAGCCTACTTGGGGTATTCTTTTATGGTGTATTTGCTTGCAACTATTGTTTTTGATTTATCTACATTGCTAATATTATGTTTTGCCTTCCTTCTGGGGGCACCTGACATCTGGGGCAAGAAAAACTGAAGAAAATGGCGTTGGCTGCCTCTTTTATACCCCTGCCGCACTGACGTCAGGGAAGAAGCGACGACAACCGACGCCGGACCTAGACTTTGGAATTCGGCCAACCGAGGACCCGCCTGACGGCAGGATAACCAATCTGTAATGACTGCAGCTGTATGAGCACTCGAACATCTACATTTATGGTAGGTACAAAACTGTACTTTTACATTATTTGGAGAGCCTATGATCACTCCCAATTTGTAGTCATCAGCAAACTTTGTCAGCCACAGACCTTTAGTTTTTGCTTGTACTTCAGAGAAATAGATTCCAAACAGCAGAGGTCCCAGGACCAATCCCTGTGGAACATCACTGTTTACAGGTCTGCTGTTGGAGGTGGCTTCCCCTATTTTGACTATATGTGTTTTGTCAGTGAGCCAGTTAGCGACCCATCTAATGATATAAGGGTTGAGTAATTTGTCAATGAAGCCTAAATGGGAGATAGTGTTAAAAGCCTTGACTAAGTTTAGGTAGGCTGTATGCATAGATTTCCCCTCATCCAGGGCTTTGGTGACTGTCTTGAAGAAGTCCACTAGGTTTAACAGGCATGATCTCCCATTGACAAATCCAAACTGAGTAGGGTCATCAGCTATATACTTGGCATGGCAATTGTCATTTCTGCAATTCACAAACATGGATCATGGCAATAACAGGTGGCAAAAAGTGAATGGAAATCTCTGAACTGTACAAGGCCAGTGACCATAAGTCAGTGAGTAACTACTGGGAACGTTGTTTACTTTCTGACATATTTTGTTTTTCTCTGCTCTGCTGTTATGCCACACTGAGTGATTTCCATTTATTAGGTGTAAGTGGAGCTGGGGGATTAATTACCAAAAATGTTACTGATGTGAGAACTGCCAGTGCCAGGAGATTGGCAGAATCACTATGAAGGTCAGGAACACATCTGTAAACTTGATGAGAAAAACATTGTTTGGAAAGGGGGGAGTGGTTCTAGATCCTTAAGTCCCCCTGATGGGGTAAGTCCATATGCATCTGGTGTAAATTATGCATGTGATGACCCACCACTGCCCCAGTAATCAAGGAGCCTCAATCCTCACCATTGGCAACAGTGGGGTACATACATTGGGAGGCTAACAAGTACACACACACTATTTCCAGATGCAGCTTTCTGCATCAAGTGCAATTTCCCTTAAGAGCACACAGAGACCACAGTCAGTCTGGGGCTGGTTTCTCCCTCTTTCTCCAGATCCCGAGTAAGACTCCTCACTGACACAGCTATAGAGTTGCGATCTCAGCTGAGTGGCCAAGCCAAGACCTCCAGCATCCTCTCTGTCCAACCAGTGCTTTGTATGCCTTCCCAAGTAGCTGATACACGCACACTTTGAGATTTGATTTATACACACACACACTTGGAAAAGGCTGGCATGTGTATACTAGTTATGCCACCTTTTGCCCAGACTATAATGTAGTTATCACTCCCACCAGCCAATCCTTATCAGCTACTTTAAGGCCCATAACAAAGGGTGTCCAATCCTACTGAGTAATGTTATTATTAATACAAATGGTAGTTTGACCAAGAGCAAGGCTATTAGGAGTGGCCTACACAGTGTCACCAAATAAGTATGCAAGTACTCTTAAAACTTAACTATCTCAAGACAGATCAGCCACAATGAAAGGTTTAAATATATTTAATAATAAATAATAAAAGAACAAGAAAAATACTCCAAATATACTCACAGTGACATCAGAGTTCAAAATCAGAGGAAATATTTAAAACAATATTGCAGAACAGTCTCAAATAAAGAAAGAAAAACATCTAAACTATGCTTCACTATGTTCTTGACTGAATCTAAGAGAATTACTATACCCTAGTTAACTTAATTACGAGCAAGCCAAATGTGGTGAATGGATCTTCTAGTTGTTGTCAGGTCAAAGAATTCAGAATGCTGTCTCTCTCTAAGAGACCTCTCAAATTAATATTTCAAATATTACTGCTGGGATAGCTTGCAGAATGACATCATTTTTTGTTATATGACTCTATCCCAGATGAACCCCCACTGCTGGAATATGGCAGTATTTGGCATCTATCTGTGAAAATACATAGATCCCATGTATTTGGCAGATGCTGGAAGTCATAAAACAACTGCATTCCTTCACATTTCAAAACTAGTAATTATTCACCTTAAAGACAGTACTGAAAGCTCCCCAGTACAGACATTCTGTCTCTGCTACATAGACACTGAAAAATTCCATCTTTTATGGCATAGCCATAAAGTAATTTAATTTCAGCTATTTTTCTGAAGTTAACCTCCTGTATTCCAGTTTTCACTTTTAAAATATATACATTTAAACAGTTGCAATAGTGGCATGTACATTTCTGTTCTTTTCCAGTAGGACACACTATACATACATTTCAAGCACTTTGCTAAGACCTTTTCAGCACACATCAGTACAAACCTAGTTTGATATACACATGATATACAGTTCTAATATATTTGTAACACAATCATCTTATATAAATCATGTTGATATTCACAAGTGACACATAATTATTTACAAAATTCCAGATAGTTGTGCTAGCAATATCTCTCTTTGTCACAATGCAATCTTAAGAGATCGATATATGTAAGTAGTAGTATTGGCTACATATAGTGTAAGACTTTGTATGATCACACAGGGCTTTGTTACACAATTATGTTTCACAGGGTGTACAATTTTAATAAATACTCTTCAATGTCAGATGTTGGCTATTAGGTTTTCTTTTTAACTGACTAGAGTATGATATTGGCTGACAATTTTAGTGTCAGTATCACAACAGAGTACAATTTCAAATAATGCTGTATTGTATATTGCTATTCCATGCTTTAGAGTAATTAAAAGGATAAATCGGATTTGATAAATACATTTTCAAATATCTTCTTTCTCCAAGCACCAGATGAACTCAGAATTGTTGGGTAAATTGCCACCCCCCCCCCAAAAAAAATAAGCTCTTCTGGTTCATGGAGAATGGAGACAAAATATTTTGATATTTGAAACTGTTTGTTTTTCAGATTAATCTGGTAGACTGCTGCGGATTTAAAAATCCCAATATAATTATTTATACAAATAATGAAAAGTAAGCAGAACAAAATAACCACTTTATTACTTCCATCAACTTTATGGTCGATACTTATGACACAACCACTCAGATATTAAACTAATTACAGAAAGTAAGGCTTTATTCCATAATTTCAACACTGTCAAAGCAATAACCTTTTCCAGGAACAGAAAATGAAAAAATACCTAAACAAAATTATGTATTTTATCATTTGGAAATATTGTTAAAAGTACTTATGAAGCCTTATTTTAAAGTTTAATAGATTTTCCATTAGTTCTGAGCTCTGTTGTTGGAGCTGTCTTCTTGCTTCTGATGTTGGTGTTGCTGTTCTGCTTTTATGGTATTTCACTCTGTACCTTTCCTTGCTAATTCTGCTGCTTTGGCCTCTGCAGCTGCTCTTTTTGTTAGAGTTATTGTGGTTGTTTGACGCTGTAGTAGATGTTTTTTCTTTTTTTTTTTGCTGCAACTGTAGTAACTGCTCTTTTTTCTGTGGCTGCCTCAGTGACTGCTGTTTTTGACATTGTGGCTGACTCTGTGGCTTCTGCTTCTGTTGCTATTTCTTGAGCCAACCTGACTGCAGCTCTACAACTTGATGATTTGACTGCGGTGGTTGCCTCTGTTTTTCAGGTCATGGACACTGCTTTCTTGCATGCTGGTGGCACTGCAGCAGTGATGAGTGCTGTTTCGATTTTAGCTGCTTGGGCTGTTGTTCTAGTTCTTGGAGCTGTTTCAGCAGCTGCTCATAAGTTCATAGGTTCACAGATTAGTACTAGGCTACCAGCACTTGTGGGCCATTTTAAGCCTAGCAAATTACCCCATGTGAGAATCAAACCCTGCACCTTGTGTCTGTGGATCCCTAGTAGAAGCTTGAGTTTTTAGAAACTCGAAATTCATATGGTTACCGAGTTTCCAAAAACTGGAAGTTTTGAATGGAGATTGCTGTACAGTGCAGAACAGGAAATTTACCCTTTTCCTCACAGTAATGCGATCTCAGAGTTGATATATTGAATTTGCATCGGTGGGGTGGGGGGTACAGCCTCCCACAAGGGGGGGTGCAAGGGGGATTGCCCCCTGCAAAAGCATAAAAAATATCAGATTTTTGTGGGGGGGTTTGGATGTTCGAGTTTATGTCTGTAAGGTAAACACCTTAACCATTATGCCAACCTCACTCGCTAAGGGAGGCTGTTGCTCTTCAAACTGTCTCAACTTCTCTTGTTGCTCTTCCATATATTTCAGCATCTGCTGCTGCTGCTGTTGAGACTGGAGATATTCCAGATATTTGAGTTGCTGCTGTTACTCTACAAGCTGTCTTTACTGCTAATGTTGTTCTAGGAGCTGTCTCTTCAATTGCTGTTTTTGCATCTCTCTCAGAATTGGATATTCCTCCTGATGTTGCCTTTGGAAGTGCTGCTTTTCTTTTTTAAGCTCCCATAACATTTCCTGTTGCTGCTGCTGCAGTTTCAGTGGCTGCTGCTGTCAAAGTGGTATTCTTGAAGGTGGTTCTTGTGGCTGCTGCTTAGGCTGCTTCAGCACATGGTTGCAATATTTCAGCTGCTGTTTTTCTGTCAACAAGTGCTTTTCTTTTTCAAGCTTCCTTAGCATTTCCTGTTGCTGCAATCTCAGTGGCGACGTGGTACTCTTGAAGGTGGTTGTTACTGTGGCCACTGCTTAGGCTGCTTCAGCAGACAGTTGTCTCCTTTTAGCTGCAGTTTTTGTGTCTGCAAGTGTCTCAACTGTTGCTGTCATAGTTCTTGCAGTGCCATTGGCTGGCACAGCTTTGATGCCTGCTGTTTTGATGGCTTTGGCAGCAGTGTCACTGGGCATTCTTCTTCTTCTTCCTCTGGTGTCACCTTTTTTTGTTTGTCAAAAAGCTGCTTCTAGGTTGGTGTCACTTGTGGCTTTTCTTTCAGTCGCTGCTCATCTTGTTGCTCTACATTTAGAAATAGTTATAAGGCAGCTTATACTGCTTGTTTGCTTACATTGTACAGCTCTATCCTTGTTACCTTAACTACTGCATTGCAGAAAGGGTGGTAACTGCCTCATTAAAGAAGCAAAGGTATTAAGTGATGCCTGAAGGCAGACCCAAATTAGAACCTGATAAACAGCTACACAAAGGGAGAAACAGCTGGTACTGGAATCTACATAGAATAGACCACAAAATTAAGAGCATTTAGAGAAGAAAGTAAAATATTGGGGTAAAAAGAATTTGCCTGAAGAGTACAATAGGGAGGAGACAAGGAAATGCTGTCTATCACTTGGAGGGGGAAAAATCCAGTCACAGCACAGAATTAACCCCCTGAACGTCTGTTTTGAAAGTTAGAAGATTTGTACTATGCATTAAGGCAGTGTACCTTATGAGACAGCCAAGCAAGGCCATTACAACCAAGGCACATTTTTAGTGCCCTATTGAAGCATAATGTATGCCAGATTAGAACAATAAAATACAATGTCTGAGACATCATCTATTAAGGCACTATGCTGAAATTCATAAGGCTGCTCAAGTATGTTTCAGATGGCCAGCCTCATACCTGTGCTAGAATTCTTGAAGTTACTATTCTGACTCTAAGCCAAAACAAAATGTTAGTCTCTAGCTTGGCATTCAGCAACACACCAGTCCAAACCCACTTGTTGCTTTCTGCTGCACTTCAGCAACACTCCATGATATGGTGGAAACATTTCAGTTTGTGGATGCAGCTGTCCATATTCCAAGTGATACAGTGACTGAATAGTTAATGAGGTGATTGTAACAAACATAATCATAAAGCCCACCTGTGGTGTAGAGGGATAATGTCCTGACTGCAGCCCAGTTCATCTAGTGGCACAGGCAGGGAGGATGGTGTGCCTGTGCCGTGGGGGGGGGGGGGGCAGTGACTTGCACCACTAATCTAACGACAGGGCCCTGACTGGACAATTGAGACACGTCATGATGTGAAGAGGCAGTGCTGGAAAGTCAGAACCATGGCTGCCAAAGCCTGTGATGGTAGCTCTTGCAAGCACATTTGGGAGACCACATGTCAGGACAGAGGTGACCTTTTTGGTGTTGCTACCAGGAGTGGGGTGAGACCATAAATGAAAAATGCCCTCACTGCTGTGATACAAGCAAGAGCAAAAAGCAACCTCTTGGCTATTGCCTAGATGACAATACCCCTCAAACACTACAATTTCTAGTTGACAAAAGGCTTGATGGTTGGCAAAAATGACAAACAAAATCATGAAACCTTTCCTGGAAGTCACTAGTGCACATAAAATCTTCAAACAAAGTTCACAATGTAGAAAAAACAACCCAACACCAACCAGGTATCTTTGCTTAAAATAAATAACAGAAATGTTGAATAAATAATAAAAAAGCAAAGACTAGGTTCCAGCGTCTCTCCAAAGGCAGACTGCTTTAGTGGTGCACACAAGCGCTTTCACAATAGCTTCTTCAGGTGTATGATTACCATCATTGACACACCCTTTTGGTACCTTTTCATTCCGTATACCTCCTTACTCTCCCTTCTTCACTTACTTCATTACTATCAAATGTGAATAAACAAATAAATAAATAGAATAAATAATTAAGTTTGGGGGCCACATAAAACCTGTTGCCCTGCAAAACAATTTAAAAAATGGTGCATTTGCTGTTATTCCTGATGAGCTTAATTACTTTGAAATGTGAGTTTCTGTGTACCTGTGCTCATGCCATATGAGGAAGTGCTGCTGAGGCTTTGTGTTTGAGGAGTAGGTGTTATGAGGAGATGTAGAGGAAGCGCTTAAGACATCTTTTGTACAATTGCAGAGCCACCAGTGACAGGTACAATGAAAGTATGAGAAGAAGCATAAGGCAAATTATGGGCACGGTGCGCCAAAGTTTAGGGATGGAGCAAAACAGACAGTTAAGTGCTTGCAGAAAACAACATGGAAAAGGCTAATCAAAGACATAGATCCTTTGATTCTGTGTAAGTGATCCTCTTTTAAAAAGTAGGAACATCCTTCAGCTTTTCCTTTATATAAAAAAATAATAATAATAATAATAGTAAAATGTCATGTGACTCCTCAAGCAGAGTAAGCATGTGATGTACAGTAACATACACACATTTGAAATAACCAATAACTTTATATATACAATATTAATACTAAGGGAATGGAGTAAAATACATGTATTCACTGACAATCTATTTCATTTAGCCTGGTCCCATTAAAAACAGTTCCATTCAGTTCCTATTTCAAGTAAACAGTGTGTTTACAGATTTGCTGGACCTTCCTAAAACTGGTTTGAGTCTCTGTTTGAGAAACTGTGATGGAAAATGTGCTGAAAGGCATGATATCATTAATACAGAAGTTATAAAATGGTCAATAATGCATAAAAAGCACAGATGTAGCACTGTTTTTTTTTCACCATTAGAAAGTTGTAAAAAATTAGTTTACATGGGCTTGAAAGCGATAGTTGTCAGCATTTATTTTAATTTGCTGTGTTTACATGGATAGGACCATGGGCACGTGAGCAGGATCACTATTACTAAAGGAAGACCTCCTGGAGTACCTTCCTAGTTCAGGATGTTATGGGTCCTGCTGAGTGAAGGTAGCTGAGCCTTAGACTGGATTCTTTCTTTTCTTCTGAACTGGTGTGTTGTAGTTTTTGCTACATAATCACTATTCATCTGATTAGTAGACAGCCCTGTTGAATAATGTTTTTGATCGTTTTCTTCATTAATGTTACACTTGTTGTTTATGAAATTGCTTGCATGCCAGTGCTCTGGGGACAGAAAAAATAAACTTGCATCAGCCCTGATGCAAGCATGAAATATAGTTTAATGAATCATTTACTTGTAAATGCTGGGAATTGCCAAAATTCACCATTTCAATTCAGATTAAAAAAGCAAAAGCCTGAGCTTTGGTTCCCAATTAAATTTCCTATATTTAGGACAGCTACCCAGGTGGCGCTGGTAAGAGATAAAACAGAATACCAAGAACATGAAGGTCCCTTTCTTTGAAGTAGTTACATTTTTCAGGTATTGTACCACTTTATTGGCTGCCACCATCTCTTTTTCATATCTCTTCCTTTTGTATTCTGAACACTTGTGAGAAGGATGAGAGGCATTACTTTCCTACAAGTCTAGCTGCCATATGACACTTTTTTCTCTCTCTCTCTGTCTACAGAACTGTCCTTCCACCATGCATACCCATGTTTGGATACAAACACGTCCTGTCCTTAACTGATGAAGTGACTCGCTTTAATGAAGAAGTGAAGAAGCAACATGTGTCGCGTAATCGTGATGCACCAGAGGGAGGATTTGATGCCATCGTCCAGGCTGCAGTGTGCAATGTAAGAGGCTGCTAACCAAATGTGACAAGTGTTTGTGGCAATGGGAGGGGAAGTATGTGATTACACTTAGTGCTGCATTAATAAGAACTGCTTTTGCAAATTCATTTTCCATTTATTTCTGTGTATATTAACTGTGTATGTTGTTATGACACTCTAGAATTCATCTTTTTTCTCTTACCCATTGAAGGGATCAAAGCATTCATGTTTTGTATTTCTGTCCTTTGAGTCAGAAGAGAGCACCTCTAGTGTGTCCTGTTGGTCTCCTGATCTATAAATGCAGAAACTAATAATTTTCTTCACATGGATATCTTAAATTAATATATAGCTTAGAATCTTCATGGTATGACTTCCACAAACACCATCTTCAAATGTTTGGAAAACAGCATTCATTGCAGTGATTGTTTGTCTTTTTGGCTTTTCCTGGTTAGGGGTCGCCACAGCAGAACTCCAGTCCGCTAATGATTGGCAGTCGATTTTTATGGTGCCGAGTTGCCAGCCTGATGCCCAACCTTCAGCAAAGGCACACCCATTCACGCATGTCTTTCGGAGGCCACTCGACCATGGGGAGGACATGCAGACTCCACACAGAAGGCACTCCAGCTGAGAATTGACCAGGAGAACCTCTTGCAGTGAGGCAACAATGCTACTGCTGTACCACCGTGGTAGCATTCATTGCAGTGATAACAGCAGGAAAAGTTACTTCACAGAATGCCTGCAATACAGAATTTTTTTTAATACAGTGAAGTGTAAATGTCATAATATGTTGATCTAACAATTCTGCCTTTAGTACCTTTGTGCTTTGTCCAACACATAACAAATTTTTTTTGCCTTATCTTTTCAAAAAAACAAAAAAAAAACAAAAAAATTCCTTGTTTCCCACCTTTCTAAGCTAGTATAGTCCAGTTTTCAGGCTAGTGCTGAATTCAGAGCTGTGATACTAGATGTTCATCGTGTTTCACTGTTGCAGTCATTACTCTTGGGTTATCCTGCTGGCAGGCTACCCTCAGTCGGCCAGAATTCAAAAGTCTAGGTCCGGCATCGGTTACTGTCACCTCTTCCCTGAGGTCAGTGCACCAGGGGTATAAAAGATGCAGCCGACGCCATTTTCTTCAGTCTTTCTTGCCGCACGGTGCCCGAAGCAAAAGCAGTTCACAAGTGCCGGTCGGCCGACTCCTGAGATTTTCAAATCCGAATTTCAGAACCAAAGTCTTCATTAATGCTAAGTACCCCATTGGGGAAACTTTTTTCTTGCTCCAGACCAATGTCAGAAAAAGTTAACAATTGTATTTCTTGTGGGAAGCAAATACCTCATAAGGATTTTCACTCTTACTGTATTCCTTGCCTAGGCCCTGATCACAACATTACTAGCTGTCGGTTTTGTGCTAGATTTAACCAACGCACTATCAAGCGTTGGTTCGATTTTGCATTTCATTACTTTAGCTGAAGATTTAATTATATAATACCGTCGGAACAGCCGACAACCGGAGTTTACAAAAAACGCAAGGACAAGGATAGGCATCCGAGGTCCAAAACCGACGACGAAGCCTCTACTAGGCCAGTCGCTGGTCCGCTGGTTCTCAGTGAGGCACTTTCGCAGCCCCTGGAGCCCGCTACCTCAGAGCCACAGGCCGCTACCGACTCCCACGTGGAGCCAACTGGGCCTCTGGATACTCAAGGTATCGGACACTCAGAAATCATTCCCTCAGATGGGTCCGGAGCCGCTGAGCAGGCATCGGCTTTTGAGGGTGTCTTCAGACCTACACAACTATATATTAAGCCATCTTCAGCTTCAAAGACTAAAACAGCTCTAAAGACAAAGAAACAAGTACAGCATTCTCCTACTCAGACTTCCATGCCTAAAAAACAGATGATTACTTTGATCAGGGGCTCCCATCCCCCTCCTGATAAGAGGCCTAGGCAAGAGACAGACTATGATTCCTCTGATCAGGTATGTATTTCTTCTGATTCCTCTTCTGAACAGGATTACTCCATGCTTCCCTATGAGGATTCTGATGCTGAAGAATCCATTCCTTCAGCCTCTCCTCCTGAGGATTATTCTTTTGGGGAAACCCTGCATACTATGAGGGAGCATTTCCACTGGGAGAGCCAAGATTACTCTGAATCTAAGAAAAGGCTCAGAGACTTTCTGCTACTTCCGCAGCACAGACCTCTTGCTATTCCACCTGTTCTAGACATTGTAGATGATGTATTTTCGGAGTCTGGCCTGTCCCCTGTCTCTTTACCCCCTGCACCTGTTAAGCCAGACAGATACTACAGGGTCCCGGATTCTTATAAATTCCTATATAAAAACCCCACTGCTGACCCAGAAACTATATCTCAGGGTCCCAAGGGGGTTAAAGCTTCCACTGCAAAAAACACTGTCCCCTCTGATAGGGATTCTAGAGCTCTAGACAGATGGGGGAAAAAGTCTATACCTCTGCTACCCTGGCTGTAAGGGCTTTAAATTGTCAGTTTCATATGCTTAAATATCAGCAATATTTAATGTCACTGCTTAAACAGAAAATGTTGACAAATACTGAATGCTCAGAGAACAAGGAATTGCAGGATTTATTGCATGCAACTGAACAAGTGGGAAAGCATACTTTGCAATGTGGTTATGATTCCTGGAGGCCTCTTGCAGGGCCTCTGTTGCAGGTTCTGTTATTAGAAGGCATGCTTGGTTAAAGGAACAGAATCTACCTGATCATGTTAAAGCAAAATTATTAGATGCACCATTGCAACATGATACTTTGTTTGGTACTAAAGCAGAGGAGGTGTTGAAAAAAATGGAGGATAAAGCAAAATCCATGCAGACAGTCAAGGATTTCTTACAGGTACAGCCACCCAGGTTTAGCAGGAACTGGCCCTTCTAAAAATTGGTCCTTTCCAGTGTCAGACAGACCACAAAGAGGCAGATACAGGCATTCCAGAGGCAGATCTCAGCCCCAAGGCTCATACAGGCCCAAACAATGGGGTGCTCCTACCTCCAAAAGCGGAGAAGACAAATCACAGCCTTACAGGAAACAGTCCCAATGACTTTCCTCTACCATTTCCAAGCAGTTTTCTTTTGTCAGCCTCCTTAGGAGGAAAACTAGCACTTTCTTCATCAAATTGGCAAATGATTACCCAAGACAAATGGGTCCTGAACAGTGTCCCAAGGCTACAGGTTCCATTTTCACACTCTACCAAGGTCAAAGGGCATGCCAGACCTGCCACACAGTCAATGGGCAGAGGCACAAAAACAAATTACAGCCCTCATAAACATGAGGGCCATTCAGCAAGTACCACAACAAGAGCAGGGACAAGGATTTTACTCCAGACTTTTCCTAGTACCCAGGAAAGACAAAACCTGGAGACCAATACTGAACCTGTCTGTACGTAAATACGTTTCTGGAAGTTCCAAAATTCAAGATGTTGACTCTACAGCAGCTACTACCCATACTGGGCAAGAAGGCTTGGCTCGTAACTTTGGACCTAAAAGAGGCATACCTGCATGTCCCAATCAGACAATCTTGCAGAAGATACCTCAGATTCATAGCTGGCTCAATGCATTACCAATTCTCTGCACTGCCCTTTGGCTTATCTACTGCGCCCAGGGTCTTCACAAAATGCCTGGCACCAGTAATTGCATTTTGCAGACAAAAAGGAATTCAAATATATCACTACTTGGACGACTGCCTAATTCAAGCAGAGAACAAAGACACTCTTCTAAAGCATCTGGCATTTGTAAAAAGATTACTAATTGCCCTAGGGTACACAGTAAATGAAAAGAAATCAAAACTAGTGCCATCTCAAGAGATAATATTCCTGGGTGCAAGCTTAAATACAACTACCCAGATGGCTTATCTCATGCCAGACAAGCAAAAGCAACTGACTACTTACTTCAAGAAATTGGAAACAAAAACCCACTTATCTGCAAGGAAAATCATGCAGGCCTTGGGTTTCATGGCATCCTGCATTCTACTAATTCCATATGCCACATTGCATATGAGGAAACTACAACGGTATCTGAAAAGTGTTTAGACTCAGCATTGCCACAGCCTGGAGACAGTAATTGCACTCATTCCCTGCCTACAACAGGAGTTTCGATGGTGGACAGAAGCCTGCCACCACAACAAGGGTCTGCCATTCAGTTTACCCACAGCCAGACAGACACTGACAACGGATGCATCAGATTATGCCTGGGGGGCCCATATGGCAGGAAAATGTATTCAGGGCACATGGCCTGCAAACCAGATGCATCTTCACATCAATCAAAAAGAGATGCTAGCTGTTCAAAATGCCCTGACAGGATCACAAGGAAAGGCTATCTCAAAACAGACTATTTCAAAATGGATAGGCCATTGCATCCATTTCTGCTATTTTCAACATGGCAAATCAGTGCCTAAGGGCATTAGGCCTCATTCCACCAGAGCAGCAGCCATCCTGCTTCATCTAGGACAGTTACTGATAAAGACAGACAACACTATGGTCATGTGGTATATAAACAAGCAGGGAGGTACACATTCCTACCCCCTCTGCAGACAAGCGATGACCTTATGGGACACAACATTGGCTTATCAAGTTCACCTGCAAGCACAATTCCTGCCAGGAAAAACAAATACTCTGGCAGATGATCTAAGCAGAAACCTCATGGACCCCACGAATGGAAACTGGATCTGCAAGTCTTCAGCATGATAATAAGGAAATGGGGATGCCCAGACATAGATCTACTTGCCTCCCCTCACAACTGTCAATTGCAGAGATTTTGCACAAGGATTTATCACAAGCAAGCATGGAAAGTGGACACCCTATCATTCAGCTGGAAAAATCTAACAGCATATGCTTTTCCCCCACTGCCTCTCCTTCCCAGAGTACTCCTAAAGGTCAGACAAGAGAAGCCAAAAATGATGCTGATTGCACCAGACTGGCCACGCCAGCACTGGTACCCAATCCCAAAGAGCTTGTCTCAAGGTCCAGCATGGATATTTCCTCAAACTTCTCATTTGCTGACCCAACAAAACAATCAGATCCTGCACAGCCAACTAGGACCTTAAATCTGGCAACATGGCGGATAATGTAGCCATTCAGAACACTCCTCTTTCAAAAGCTGTTATGGATGTTATCTTGGAGGCCAGGAGGCCCAGTACCAGAAAATCTTATGCAGAAAAATGGAAAAGATTCTGTGCTTGGAACCAGGAACAGGGCAATAACACGTCTGTACCAAATATTCCTCAGATTTTACAATACTTAACTGAGATGCTGAACAAAGGCCTTTCTTTCTCATCAATTAAGATTCATGCCTCTGCCATTTCAGCCCATTACAATACGGAACCACCTATCTTTTCTCATCCTTTAATAAGGCAGTACCTCAGAGGGGCCAAAAACATTAGGCCTCCAAGGAGAGCACCAATTCCGGCCTGGGACCTCAATTATGCTTTGGAAAAACTCACACTGCCTCCTTTCAAGCCAGCATTAACAGCAGATATAAAATTCTTATCCTGGAAAACAGCTCTGCTCCTAGCAATAACCTCCGCAAGGCAAGTCTCAGAGTTACAAGCACTCATGACTGTGGAACCTTTCATCATTTTTCATCCAGACAGGGTTTCTCTGAGGACAAACCCGACATTTATGCCTAAGGTTGTGTCCAGTGTGGCCCTCAACCAAACCATTCACTTGCCTACCTTTTACCCAAATCCACAGAATAAAGGTGAGAAAATTCTGCATTCTTTGGACATACACAGACAGTTGTGCTTCTACTTGGACAGAACTAAAGCTTTCAGAAAGACTGAGCAACTTTTAGTGTCATATGCTGCAGGATCACAAGGAAAGGCTATCTCAAAACAGACTATTTCAAATGGATAGGCCATTGCATCCGTTTCTGCTATTTTCAACATGGCAAATCAGTGCCTAAGGGCATTAGGCCTCATTCCACCAGAGCAGCAGCCATCCTGCTTCATCTAGGACAGTTACTGATAAAGACAGACAACACTATGGTCATGTGGTATATAAACAAGCAGGGAGGTACACATTCCTACCCCCTCTGCAGACAAGCGATGACCTTATGGGACACAGCATTGGCTTATCAAGTTCACCTGCAAGCACAATTCCTGCCAGGAAAAACAAATACTCTGGCAGATGATCTAAGCAGAAACCTCATGGACCCCACGAATGGAAACTGGATCTGCAAGTCTTCAGCATGATAATAAGGAAATGGGGATGCCCAGACATAGATCTACTTGCCTCCCCTCACAACTGTCAATTGCAGAGATTTTGCACAAGGATTTATCACAAGCAAGCATGGAAAGTGGACACCCTATCATTCAGCTGGAAAAATCTAACAGCATATGCTTTTCCCCCACTGCCTCTCCTTCCCAGAGTACTCCTAAAGGTCAGACAAGAGAAGCCAAAAATGATGCTGATTGCACCAGACTGGCCACGCCAGCACTGGTACCCAATCCCAAAGAGCTTGTCTCAAGGTCCAGCATGGATATTTCCTCAAACTTCTCATTTGCTGACCCAACAAAACAATCAGATCCTGCACAGCCAACTAGGACCTTAAATCTGGCAACATGGCGGATAATGTAGCCATTCAGAACACTCCTCTTTCAAAAGCTGTTATGGATGTTATCTTGGAGGCCAGGAGGCCCAGTACCAGAAAATCTTATGCAGAAAAATGGAAAAGATTCTGTGCTTGGAACCAGGAACAGGGCAATAACACGTCTGTACCAAATATTCCTCAGATTTTACAATACTTAACTGAGATGCTGAACAAAGGCCTTTCTTTCTCATCAATTAAGATTCATGCCTCTGCCATTTCAGCCCATTACAATACGGAACCACCTATCTTTTCTCATCCTTTAATAAGGCAGTACCTCAGAGGGGCCAAAAACATTAGGCCTCCAAGGAGAGCACCAATTCCAGCCTGGGACCTCAATTATGCTTTGGAAAAACTCACACTGCCTCCTTTCGAGCCAGCATTAACAGCAGATATAAAATTCTTATCCTGGAAAACAGCTCTGCTCCTAGCAATAACCTCCGCAAGGCAAGTCTCAGAGTTACAAGCACTCATGACTGTGGAACCTTTCATCATTTTTCATCCAGACAGGGTTTCTCTGAGGACAAACCCGACATTTATGCCTAAGGTTGTGTCCAGTGTGGCCCTCAACCAAACCATTCACTTGCCTACCTTTTACCCAAATCCACAGAATAAAGGTGAGAAAATTCTGCATTCTTTGGACATACACAGACAGTTGTGCTTCTACTTGGACAGAACTAAAGCTTTCAGAAAGACTGAGCAACTTTTAGTGTCATATGCTGCAGGATCACAAGGAAAGGCTATCTCAAAACAGACTATTTCAAATGGATAGGCCATTGCATCCGTTTCTGCTGTTTTCAACATGGCAAATCAGTGCCTAAGGGCATTAGGCCTCATTCCACCAGAGCAGCAGCCACTTCAGCAGCCTTTCTCAGAGGAGTACCAACCAAAGATATCTTAGAGGCTGCAACTTGGAGTTCAGTGCACACCTTTACAAAGCACTACCACTTGCCTCTCTACTCTAAGTCCAGAGCAGGCTTCGCCACTGCAGTTCTGCAGGGCCTCATAGCCTCTCCTAATCCTATTTAGCCCAGCCACCCATACTCAGCTTTGGGATTCTACCCAAGAGTAATGACTGCAACAGTGAAACATGATGAACATAGTACAGTTGTGTACCTACCATAAATGTAGATGTTCGAGTGTATTCACTGTTGCAGTCCAGGTTACCCACCCACCATCCCCCTTCTCTTTGCTGGGACTTATCTGCACTTCTCTATCCTATACAACCTTTTTGGTGTATTTGCTTGTAGATGAATGAAATGTTATTTTTGGGCATGCATTTCTTATTGGCATATTTTTCAGCCTACCAATTTGGGGCACCTGACATCTGGGGCAAGAAAAACTGAAGAAAATGGCGTCGGCTGCATCTTTTATACCCCTGGCGTACTGACGTCAGGGAAGAGGCGACAGCAACCGACGCCGGACCTAGACTTTGGAATTCTGGCCAACTGAGGGTAGCCTGCCAGCAGGATAACCCAAGAGTAATGACTGCAACAGTGAATACACTCGAACATCTACATTTATGGTAGGTACACAACTGTACTTTTCTGAGTTGTCCATACCTTACTTGGATAGAAGGAAATTTCTCTGTTCACCTGTGAGAGAGGGGAGCTTTGAGCAACCTATCTGTCCCTGGAGGAGAGGTTCTAGCCCAGAAGTTAGTAGTTTATTGGCCATTTTGGGCTAATTTCTATCTCTTTCATTTCCCTGCTATAAAAACTGCGTTTGCATGGTTTTACGCACCGGGCAGTGATGGTTAGCTACGGTTAAATTATTCCAGGCTCCACTAAGTCTCCTCTTCTGTTTTACCCTTGAAACTAGTCTAACTCTCAACCTAAGCACTCAAAAAGCATCTTACAGCCCAGCACTTGCTCAGACCTAATAGCAAGCACTAATATACCCTGACACTGATTGCCCAACAGGGCAAGGCTCTTTATTCACCCCTCACCAACCAAGCGAATAAGCAGCTCACCCTACTTAAGGGCAACTTCAGGTGCACTCTCCAGTCCAGCTGGTGAATCTCGGTATCCTGAGGCAATGTTACAACTGCCTCATGTACACAGACAACCCTCTCCTCCTACCACAAAACACTAACATATGCGAGAGATGCAATTGTACAGCCAAACTGGAAGCTAAGCTGTCTCCACCCAAGACTGGAACAGACAGTCAAGAGGAGAAGGTTAACACTTGCACCACACCTTCAGCCGCACACAGACCTACTAAAACAGCACTGGCAAAAAATACACATAAATACACAAAATCATACTTGGAGGCTCTAAATAAAAACCTGAAAACGCATCAGAGACCTCCAAAGCAGACACCCAAACAACCTGCACTTCCTGTCACAAACCAGACAACACATAAAACACACAATCAGTGTGCCGCACAATCACAGCCCTTAAGGAGAAATAACATACCTAACACACTAGTAGTAGGTGATTCTATAGTAAGGCACAATGACATCCCACTCACTAGGCTGGACAAGCAGAAAGTTACTGTTAGCTGCCTGTCGGGAGCCAGAATCCACCACATAACACAAGCACTCAGGTCACTCCAGAACAAGTACAAATATGGCTCTGCCATTGTTCATGTTGGTGTGAATGACCTGAGACGTACCTCCCTGGACTACATGAAAAGAGACATGGAAGAGCTCTATGATCATGCAGCCCGGACTGGTATGATCCTGAACCAAGAATGATACCTCAGTATAAAGAAAAAAAATGATCAATTTCAACAACTGGCTAAACTTCTGGTGTCATTCAAAGGGAATCCAGTGTCTGTCAGCCTGGGATGACATGCTCGACAAGCCGCGTTGCTTCGCAAGAGACGGCTTGCACCTGTCACCCCTAGGCTTTCGAATACTGGCCAAGGCTCTTGCTGCCCCCATAGTGCCTTTTTTAGGCAAGGCTCAAATGTCCAACCCACCTCCGTAAACAGCACAATTAACAAAATACTGAGGGTTATGCTACTCAACGCCTGGAGTTCAAATCTTAAAATGCACACACTCGAAGCACTCCTCAGTATGGAGAACGTCGACATCTGTGCAGTAATTGAAACTTGGTTCAAGGCTCCAGAGAGCACCCCAGCACTACCAGGCTACACCTCATACCACACGTTTCGACCACAGAACACGGACCGAAACACAAAAGGAGGGGGTGTATCCATATTCATCAAGGATACCTACACCTCCAGGTTAGTGGCGCAGCATGATACCTCTGAGATCATCCATGTGCAACTAACATCGGGCAAATCTGCAATGCAAATTTTGACCTGCTACAGATCACCCTCCATAACCCAGGGACACCACTCCACCTTTCTGGAGACACTGGAAAACATGAAGGTCCTACCGAACACCCGGATATTGGGCGATTTCAATTACCCTACCATTCACTGGGCAAACTACTCGAGTACAAATTCCCAGGCCCAGCGCTTCCTGGAATTCATCAACTCAAATGCCCTGGATCAGCTGGTAAACTACCCTACCAGAGGTGAAAACATATTGGACCTGGTCATCACCAATATGGGCGACAGGTGTTCCACACAGGAGGTCAACCCGTCACTGGTTAGATCAGACCATAAACTAATCACTCTGGATATCCACACCCCACCACCACCCCCAACTAAGGAAACCACAGTAAAAAACTTTTCTAAAGCAAACTTCACCTTACTTAAGACAGAGGCGGTAAGTTTCATAGCCCCCACGCTAAGGGATAATGCTGCCCAAGATGCAGAAACATTTACAAATGCACTCTATGAGCACCTACAAGGATGCATGGATCGTGCCATCCCTAGCAAAACCAAGACTCACTCCTCTAAGAGATGGAAACCAGTTTGGTGGACCTCTGCAATAAATAGGCTATACAATAGAAGGAGGAAACTAGTTCAGAAAAAAAGCAAATCCCAAGAAGGAAAGACATCCCTGATCAGTATCATTAAGAAACTAAGGTCCCTCATGAAATTATCCAAGGCTAACTTCGAAAGAAAAATAGTCAAGGATTCAACAGATAACCACAAAGCCTTCTTTAGCTATGTTAAGAACCTAAGTGACAACTTGCAGATATGCACTGAACTAGTGCAGAATAGCACAAAATATACTGAACCTACTGATATTGCCAACATCTTGGCAGATAGATTCATTGCAAACTTCATCCCCCCTCTCACCTCCAAAAGGGCCCACAACAATACTGGAAAAGTGTAGTGTCCCAAAAATCACAGATGCACAGGTGAAAACAGCCCTTTCAAAAGCCAAAAACACAGCGTCAATGGGACCAGATGGTGTTCCAGGCTACATTTTGCATGAACTACAGAACGAACTAACCCCCCACCTAAACACGCTGTTCAATCTCAGCCTCTCCACAGGCTATGTGTCCATAGAATGGCGCACAGCAACGGTTATTCCTCTCCACAAAGGAGGGGCCACAACTGACCCTGGTAACTATAGCCCCATAAGCCTGACTAGCCTGGTCTGCAAGGCTATGGAGAGCATCATCATGGAACTCATTAACAAAGATATTGGGAACCTCCAAACACTTGACCCGATGCAGTTCGGCTTTGTTAAGGGCAGATCATGCCTACTAAACCTGGTTGACTTCTTCGAGACAGTCACCAAGGCCATAGAAGAGGGAAAGGTGGTTCACACAGCCTAACTTGACCTTGTCAAGGCTTTCGACACCATTCCCTACTCGGGTATTACAGAAAAACTCACCAGCCTGAACATAAACCACTACGTCACGAGATGGGTTGCCAACTGGCTTACAGACAGAACTCACATGGTAAGAATAGCGGGCTCCAGGTCCGACTCTAAACCAGTCACAAGTGGTGTCCCACAAGGCTTGGTCCTGGGACCCCTACTGTTCAGCATATACTTCTCAGAAGTACAGGCAAACACAGGAGGACTATTGCTAACCAAGTTCACCGATGACTGCAAACTTGGAGCCATAATTGACTCCCCGGCTGACACGGACATCCTCCAAAAGGGCCTTACTGAGACGGACAGCTGGTGTCAAAGTCATGGCCTCGAGCTAAATGCCAAAAAATGCATAGTCATCCCATTTGGGAAAAACAAAACACCCATAAATTACCACATAGATAGCAGCCCCCTTAATACAGAAGAGGTAATAAGAGATCTGGGGACCCAGGTAGATAGTAATCTCTCCTTTGACAATCATATTGCCAAAGTAGTTAGGAAATCCTTCTATGTGGCCCATCTAATTACTAAAGGGTTCGCATGTAGAAATGAAGAGGTTATAGTGCCCCTCTGCTCATCACTCATTAGACCCATCATAGAGTACAATGCCCCATTTGGGATGTACCTCACAAGACACTTCCAACAGCTGGAAAGACCACAAAAGTACCTCACCAAGAGGATTACTGGCCTCAAACATATGTCCTATGCAGCCCGACTGAAAAAACTCCAGCTGTACTCAGTGGCATATCGCTTACTCAGAGGTGATCTCTGCCTGACTTACAAAGCCATGTCCAACTCAGAATTGATGGACATGCTCTACCTAAAGAAATCCAAGTCACTGCGAGCCACGTGCTCTAGTGAGCTAAACCTCACCACAGCAATAAATAGAACATGCTGGAGGGATAGATTCCTATCACAGAGACTCCCCATGCTTTGGAACAAAATTCCAAATTACATCAGGCAGAGCCCCTTACTAACACTCTTCAAGAGAAACCTTGACGAGTGGATGGGTAACAGAAAATACACCCTTGGGATCACTTCATTGGCTCTGCTTGACAGAGGATCAGTTAATTAATCAATGGGGTGGTGAAAGCCGACACACTCTGGTTAGGCTTATAAATGCCCTTGGGCAAATAGCCTAGTACCTACCTATGAACCTATAATTGCAAAATTTCCTGCTGTCCATGCACCCCCATTTTCCAAATATCTTAATCTCAGGTACCCCTGCCTACACCACTCAACTTCCTTACTCAATAATTCTCGACAAAGCCAAAATTAATATGGAAGAGAGATAAAGGTCCAAAATCAGGAGCAATTTCTAATAATACTCTTATTAAAAATAAGAATAGCATTAACACATATGTTTTAAACAAAAAAAAGCATGAAACTCTAATGTCTGGCATAACTGGCTGACTGTAATCCTCAGTGGTCTACGTGAAAATCAAACATTTTCTGAGAGTCGGGCAACAATCAGGGACATTCTACAAAATCAGGGACAGCTGAGAGGTATACCCCCATTTTGCTGAGGAGGCATCAGTATGTCTGTTGATCACTTTTTCTGTTGACTAAGTCAGAACATAAACAAAATACTGTACAAAAATATTTACAGTGGAAGATGATTTTTTTAAATAGTATTTATTTGTTAACCAGTAAAGTGAACTATTCCTGAGCCATATGTAGCCTGTTCAATTAGTAAGCTTTTGGCAGGTGGAAGGAAACCACAATACTTCATATACAGTTGGTTTAGACTTCAGTTTTCATTTTCTAGTAATTCTTTTTTTTTTTTTGGCAACCACCAGAATTAAACTTAGAAAGGCCTTACAATCTGTAGGCAATTCAGATCTTGTATCTCAGCTCAAAAAACAATTTTCTTAGTTTCTTAGTTAAATCCATTTGCTCACCCAGTATTTCTAATAAAGTACTCTGAAGGAAAATTTTTAAGTCTGCCAAATCATTATACGTCCAAATCATATGTTACCGGTTACCTCTTTCTTCCCCCATCACACCTACAACATTTACCATCTACCCAAGGAAAAATTCTTTGGAGTTTGCTTGGGGTATAAAAAATACCTATGCAAACACTTTCAAAAAAAATCCTAAATCTTCTAGATTTTGTTGCATATTTGGGAGCCATACATATGTCATCCAATTGTTTCTTTGTGAATTGCTTATCCAGTTTCTCTTCCCAATCTTTTTAACCTCCTCAGAGTCTGATAGTTTAAATGCAATATTTTGTATGCCGTACTAATTATCCCTTTTTTAACAACAGCTTCTGTTCTATATTCAACTAAAAACTCTACCAGAGCAAGTCATTCACTTAGGATTCCACTATCCCTTTCTCTTTGCCTATACTCATGTCAATCCCTGATAGGGAGGGCGGTCTCTAGCCTGCAGTCCAACAGTTCTTCTAGGCCTCTTCCCATTCTATTACCTTGCCCGCTGTAGTTATTTGCTCCCAATTCCCTACTTTTACTAGTTTTCTCCATTAAATTCCAGCCCCCTCTTGCCTAGTCTGTGTGCCAAAAATTGCAGTCATCCCTGTCAGCAAAATCTCCTCATGGTGGCTTAGTTTTTAGAATGCTTCCTGTTACTTTATGAATATCATATTCTGTATGGCTGTTGTTATTCTCCTTAAGGATCTGCATTCAGAATCCGAATCCCTCTTTATATCTAGAATTTACTCCCATTTCACCATCATCCCTTTCAACTCTGAGTTGTAGCTTTCTGCTTGTCTGATTTTATATATATATATATATATATATATATATATATATATATATATGTGTGTGTGTGTGTGTGTGTGTGTGTGTGTATGAGTCTTAACTGTGTATCTCTAAAATATCTCTTCAAATCAGGTAATCCTAAACCACCTTGTTCTCTTGGAAGGATCAGTTTATCCCATTTGACCCTTCACCTCTTCCCCACCCAGATAAATTCCTTCCACTCTTTATTAAATTATTGTCCACAACTTCTGCTCCGGTTGATAAAATTAATCCTGGCCTGTATATAAAGTTAAAGGGCTAAAAACATTTTCATTGCTTGTATCTTGAAATCCATATCCATGAACAAGAGCTTCCAGTTTCTCAGTTTTTATATTATCTTTTGTGTAGTCTCTTTTCACATATCCTCAGACGCCATAATGGAATCCTTTTTAATCCATACTCCTAAATATTTAATTTTATCATGTCCCCATAAATTTGGGTACTGCTGAAGCAATTCATGTGTGGGTACATAGTTTACAGCTATAGCCTTTGTTTTATCTTTATTAATTTTATATCCTGAAAAGACTTGAAACTCTCTGAAGATGTTCCACAACACTGAAGATGTTATTTTCTGGTTTTATCGGGTACAAATTTATATTGTCTGCAAATAAAGCCACCTTTACTTGACTACCATACCAATTATATCCTTCAGTTTCTGAGTCCCTTATTTTCTTTGTCAATGGCTCTTAATGTAAAGCAAATAACAAAGGGGAAAGAGGATATATGTGCTTGGTTCCTCTGTTCAGACACAACTTGTCAGAATGGAACCCTCCCACCTTAATTTTTTCCTCTGATCCCTCATTTGTCCTCCTAATTAACCTTATTATTATTATTATTATTATTATTATTATTATTATATCAGGGAATGCAAATGCTGTCCTTGCCCTCATTAAATCCCAGGTTACTCTGTTGAATGCTTTCTCTGCATCAAGACCCACCAACAACAGTGGTATTTTCTTACACTCTGCTTCCCTCTGGATCATCATTGTTCTGCTGATGTCTATCATAGGTAGGTACTAGGCTATCAGCCCAAGGGCCAAAGTAAGCCTAGCCAACAAGGTTCCCTGGCTTACGCCACACAAGAAAGTTAATTTCCTGTGCCCCTGTCGAGCAGAGCCACAGAAGTAATGCCCCAGGATGTATTTCCAATTTCCCATCCACTCATCAAGATTTTTCTTGAAGAGTGCTAATGAGGAACTTTGCTTGACATAAATGGGTAGCTTGTTCCAGAGTATAGAAAGTCTCTGGGACAGGAATCTATCCTTCCAGCATGTTCTGTTTATTGTGGTGACAAGGTTTAGGTTCCTAGAGCGTGTAGGTCGGAGGGATTGGGATTTCTTTAAGTGGAGCATGTCCAACAGCTCAGGGTTTGACATACCTTTGTATGTTAGGCAGAGATCACCTCAGAGTAGGCAATATGCTACAGAATAAAGCTGAAGTTTTTTGAGATGGTCAGTGTAGGGCCATCTATTTGAGGCCAGTAATCCTCTTTGCGAGGTACTTCTGTGGCCTTTCCAGCTGCTGCAGATGTCTTGTGAAGTGCATTCCAAAAGGGGCGTTGTACTCTATAATGGGTCTAATGAGTGCCGGGTAGAGGGGAGCAATGACCTCTTTTTTCTTGGATGAGAACCCTTTTGTGATGAGGTGTGCCACATAGAAGGATTTCCTAACTACTGTGGTGATGTGATTATCAAAGGAGAGACTACTGTCCACCTGGGTCCCAAGGTCTCTTATCACACATTCAGTGTTAAGTAGACTGCCATTTATGTGGTATCTCATGGGTACAGAGTTTTTACCAAAGGGGATGACAATACACTTTTTGGCATTAAGCCTGAGGCCATGCCTCTGACACCAGGCATCTGTCTCAGTGAGGCTGTTCTGTAGGATGTCCACATCATTTGGGGACTTGACTATGGTTTCTAATTTGCAGTCATCTGTGAACTTCATTAGCCAGAGGCCTTCTGTGTTAGCCTGTACTTCAGAGAAGTAGATACCAAATAGGAGAGGTCCCAGGACTGATCCCTGTGGTACTCCACTTGTCACTGGTTTGAAGTCAGATTTGGGAGTCTGCAACTTTTAAAGTGTGGGTTCTGTCAGTGAGCCAGATAGCAACCCATATCAATTTTAGCAACACCTTTTTCTATTCTTCTACCCATTAAGATGCAAATACTTTGTAATCTTAGTTTAAAACTGATATGGGCTTATATGAAGTTGGGTCTGATGGGTCTTTACTGTATTTAACCACCATAGATGTTCTTCATGTTTCATTGTTGCAGTCATTACATTTGGGTAATCTGCTGGCAGGTTGCCCTCAGTCAGCCGGAATAACAAAGTCTTGAGTCCTGCGTCAGTTGCTGTCTCCTCTTCCATGACATCAGGTCATCAGGGGTATAAAACATGCAGCCGACACCATTTTATTCAGTCTTTCTTGCCGCGCTGTGCCCGAAGCAGAAGCAGTTCACAAGTGCTGGTCGGCCGACTCCTGAAATTTTCGCATTCGAGTTTCAGAACCGAAGTCTTCAACTAAAGCTAAGTACGCTGTTGGGGAAACTTTTTTATTGCTCCTTACCGATGTCAGTAAAAATTAATAATTGCATTAC
This sequence comes from Protopterus annectens, assembly GCF_019279795.1. Taxonomy (NCBI): domain Eukaryota; kingdom Metazoa; phylum Chordata; order Ceratodontiformes; family Protopteridae; genus Protopterus; species Protopterus annectens. The sequence continues at coordinate 1,217,423,993 of NC_056747.1, read as the reverse complement.
TTGTGGGAAGCAAATATCTCATAAGGATTTTCATTTGTACTGTATTCCTTGCCTAGGCCCAGATCATAACGTGCCTTGCTTTCAGTTTTGTGCTAGATTTAACCAACGCACTATTAAGCGTTGGTATATTTTTGCTTCAAAATATTTTGGATCCAGATTTAATTACCCTGAAATGTCATCGGTTAGCAATCCGACTACCAAATTTCACAAAAAACACAAAGAAAAATACAGAGACAGACCGTCGAGGTCCAAAACCAATGATGAAGCTTCTCCTAAGTCAGTTGCCAGTTCGCCGGTACTCAGTGAGGCGCTTTTGCAGCCCCTGATACCTGCTACTTTTGAGTCGCAGGCCTCTAGTGAGACCCATTCAGAGTCCGATATGCCACGAGATTCTTAGAGTATTGAACCCGCAGATGTCTCTCCCTTGGATGGGTTCGGAGCCGCTGAGCAGGCACCAGCTTCTGAGGGTGTTTTCAGACCTCAACATTTTTATATAAAACCGATGCCAGCTTCAAAAACAAGTTCAAAAACATATTCTAAGTCTAAAAAAATGATGCATGAGCCACGTGCTCAGGCCCCTATGCCTGAAAAACAGATGATCAAAATGGCTGAGGACTTAAATACCTTGATCAGGGGTTCCCAACCCCCCCCCCCCCTGCTAAGAGGCCTAGGCAAGACACTGCTTATGAATCTTTAGATCAGGTTTCCATTTCTTCTGATTCCTCTTCTGATCAGGAACTTTCTATTCCACCCTATGAGGATTCAGATGCAGAAGAATCCATCCCATCTGCATCTTTTCCTGAGGATTATTCTTTTGGAGGGACGTTGCATACTTTAAGGGAACATTTTCATTGGGAGAGTCAGGATTTTTCTGAATCAAAAAAGAGGCTTAGGGATTTCCTTCTTCTTCCTCAGCATAGGCCTTTGGCAATACCTCCAGTATTAGACATTGTTGATGATGTGTTTTCGGAATCAAGCATGGCTCCTGATTCCCTACCTCCGGCTCCTAGTAAGCCAGACAGATATTACAGGGTTCCTGACTCCCACAAATTTCTATTCAAAAATCCTGCTGCTGATCCTGAGACTATCTCACAAGGTCCCAAAGGTGCAGAAGCCTGTACAACCAAAAATCCTACCCTCTCTGATAGAGATTCCAGGGTGCTGGATAGATGGGGAAAGAAGGTTTATACGTCTGCAACCTTGGCAATTAGGGCCTTAAACTGCCAGTTTCTAATGCTTAAATATCAACAACATGTTATGGGCTTATTGAAACAGAAAATTATGTTGATTTCTAATGGTGTGGAAAATAAAGAATTACAGGAATTATTGCATGCAGCAGAACAGGTTGGAAAGCATACTTTGCAAAGTGGTTTTGATTCCTTGGAGGCCTCTTGCAGGGCCGCAGTTACTGGATCTGTGATCAGATGGCATTCCTGGCTCAAGGAGCAAAATCTGCCAGATCATGTTAAAGCTAAGTTATTGGATGCCCCTTTACAGCATGATACTCTGCTTGGTAATAAGGCAGGAGAGGTTTTAAAGAAAATGGAAGACAAAGCTAAATATATGCAAACTGTAAAAGATTTATTACAAGTGCAGCCACCCAGGTTCAGTAGGCACTGGCCTACAAAAAACTGGTCCTTTACTGTGTCCAACAGAGCCTCTCAAGGCAAATCCAGGTGCTCAAAAGGCTCTAGATACCAATCACAGGTTTCTTACAGGTCAAAGCAATGGAGTGCCTCCACCTTCAAATCTGGAAGAAACAAAGCACAACCCTACAGTAAGCAGTCTCAATGACTTCCCTCTACCTTCACAAAGCACTTATCTTTTGGCAGCCCCCTTGGGGGGAAAATTAGCACTTCATGCTCAAAATTGGCAGTTAAATTACCCAGGACAAGTGGGTATTAAACATAGTATCCCAGGGGTACAAATTTCATTTCCATACTTTGCCAATTCCAAACGGTTGGCCAGATCTGCCACAAAATCAATGGGCAGAGGCTCAGAAACAAGTTATGTCTCTCATGGAGATGGGGGCTATTCACCCAGTGCCAGAAAAGGAAAAAGGACAAGGTTTTTATTCAAGACTTTTCCTGGTACCCAGAAAAGACAATGCCTGGCGTCCAATACTGGACTTAATGATTTTGAACACGTTCTTGGACATCCCAAAATTCAAAATGCTGACTTTGCAACAGCTACTGCCTATGCTGGGCAGGAACGCTTGGTTAGTGACTCTAGACTTAAAAGAGGCATACCTGCATATCCCAATAAGATACCTCCGCTTCAAGGCAGGTTTTATGCATTACCAATTCTCTGCACTGCCCTTTGGCTTATATACTGCGCCCAGGGTCTTTACAAAGTGCCTGGAACCAGTAATTGCATTTTGTAGACAAAGAAGCATACACATTTATCCTTACCTGGATGACTGTCTCATTCAAGCAGAGAACAAGGACATTCTTCTTCAACATCTGGTATTTGTAAAAAGGCTTCTAACATGCCTATGGTACACAATACATGAAAAGAAATCCCAACTGGTACCTTCTCAAATATTTACATTCCTGGGTGCAAGCTTGAATACAACTGCCCAGATGGCTTACCTTATGCCAGATAAACAAAGGCAACTGACAGCTTACTTCAAACAGATGGCAACAAAAACCCAGTTAACTGCAAGACAAATTCTGCAGGCTTTGGGGTTCATAGCATCCTGCGTTTTACTAATTCCATATGCAAGATTGCATATGAGGAAACTTCAGTGGTACCTAAAAAGTTCATGGAGTCAACATTGTCACAGTCTGGAAACAATGATTCCTCTCATTCCCTGCCTACACCAGGAGTTTCTTTGGTGGGCAGAGACATGTCACCAAAACAAGGGACAGTCATTCACTCTACCCCTGCCACCCAAACCCTAACTACAGATGCATCAGGCTATGCTTGGGGGGCCCACCTGGCGGGGAGATGCATTCAGGACTTATGGAGCCCAAAACAAATGCATCTGCATATCAACCAGAAAGAGATGCTAGCTGTTCAGAATGCTCTGACAGCCTTCAAGGACTTACTTCATCCAGGACAACTACTGATAAAGATGGACAACACCACGGTTATGTGGTACATAAACAAGCAGGAGGGTACACATTCCTATCCCCTTTGCAGACTAGCCATGGCATTGTGGAACACAGCTTTGACTTACCAAGTACATCTTCAGGCTCAATTCCTGCCAGGAAAACAAAATACTCTGGCAGATGACCTAAGCAGAAACCTTATGGACCTGCACGAGTGGAAACTGGATCCACAAATCTTTAGCATGGTAACACAGAAATGGGGGAGCCCAGACATAGATCTATTTGTCTCTCCCCAAAATTATCAACTGGACAAATTCTGCACAAGGACTTATCACAGACAAGCATGGAAAGTGGATGCCTTATCCTTCAGTTGGAAAAACCTATCAGTCTATGCCTTTCCCCTCTGCCTCTTCTTTCCAAGGTCTTACTAAAGCTCAGACAGGAAAAACCAAAAGTGATCCTGATTGCTCCAGACTGGCCTCGCCAGCACTGGTACCCAATTCTAAGGAATATATCTCAACTCCCTCCTTGGTACTTGCCTCAAGTACCTCATCTACTGTCTCAGCAGAACAATCAAATTCTGCACACTCAGCTCCAACCTCTGAACCTTGCAGCATGGCTGATCATTTAATTATTCAAACAACACCTCTCACTACATCTGTGATGGATGTCATTTTGGAAGCCAGAAGGTCTAGTACTAGAAAATCTTATGCTGATAAATGGAAGAGATTCAGTGCTTGGAACCAAGCACAAGGAACGGACACAGCAAAACCAAATATCCCTCAGATTTTACCGTACTTGACTGAAATGTTTGACAAGGGCCTATCATTTTCTTCAATAAAAATCCATGCTTCTGCCATCTTGGCTCATTACAACATGGAGCCTCCTCTTTTATCATCCTCTGCTAAAACAGTATCTTAGAGGGGCCAAAAATGTAAGGCCTCCCAGAAGATCACCAACTTCTGCATGGGACCTCAGTTTTGTGCTGGAAAAACTCACCTTGCCTACTTTTGAACCAGCAGCCACTACGGATATAAAATTTTTATCTTGGAAAACAGCTTTCCTCTTGGCAGTCACTTCAGCAAGAATGGTTTCAGAACTCCAGGCTCTCATGGCTGTGGAGCCTTTTATTACATTTTACCTGGATAGGGTGTCCCTCAGGACCAATCCTTTTAAGGTGGTATCCAGTGTGGCTCTTAACCAAACAATTCACCTGCCAACATTTTACCCAAATCCACAGAACAAGGGAGAGTGGATTCTGCATTCATTGGACGTACACAAACAACTAAGATTCTACTTAAACAGGACCAAAACTCTAAGAAAGTCTGAGCAACTACTGGTGGCATTTGCTTCAGTATCAGAGGGGAAGGCTTTATCAAAGCAGACTATTTCTAAGTGGATAAGCCACTGCATTAATTTCTATTACTTGCAACATGGTAAACCAGTGCCCAAGGGAATCCGGTCATATTCCACCAGGGCTGCCTCTACCTCAGCAGCCTTTCTCAGAGGAGTTCCAACCAAAGACATTCTAGAAGCTGAAAACCAAAGAAACCATGTTGGGTAAAACCTTGGTGCAGAAATAAATCCAAATGAAAGGTAAAAAGTAAAAAATGCACCAAGATAACACACAGCAAACGTTTAATCACAGCAAAGTACAAAGTGGTAAGCGCTTTCACACAAGTTGCTTCATCAGACACCACAGTAAAAAATGCACAGGTTTAAACAGAGATTCTAAAATGCCAATTAATCAATAAAAATCACACAATGATTAAGTAGCAGTGAAAAACAATTAAGCCTCATGCTCAAACTAAAAAAAGCATTGCTTAAAAACATTGTACAAGAAGGAATCAAATACTATACATGAGAAAGCACTTAAAAAACTTATAAAATCATTATAAAACATGGAAAAATACTAGGCAGGAAAAAGTTAAATAGAATACTTGGAAACTAATAGTTAAATACATTAGACTAATTACTACTTGGAGCTCTGTTCATACCTTCACAAAGCATTATCATTTGGCTCTCTTCTCCAAATCCAGGGCAGGCTTTGCCACTGCAGTTCTGTAGGGCCTTATAGCCGCTCCTAATGCTATTTAGCTCCATCCTCCCATCCATAGCTTTGGGATTCTACCCAAATGTAATGACTGCAACAGTGAAACATGAAGAACATAGTACAGTTGTGTGCACTTACCTTAAATGTAGATGTTCGAATGTATTCACTGTTGCAGTCCAGGTTACCCACCCGCCATCCCCCTTTTCTATAACTTCTCTTTCCTTCACTATATTCTAAAGCCTTTGTGGAGTATTTGCTTTTAGATGAAGGTAAAGTTTATGTTGCTAAAAGTGCTTTTATATATATTGCTGTATATTTATATATATATATATATATATATATATATATATATATACATATATATATATATATTTGCTCCCCATTTGGGGGGCTCCTGACATCTGGGGCAAGAAAAACTGAATAAAATGGCATTGGCTGCATGTTTTATACCCCTGATGACCTGATGTCATGGAAGAGGAGACAGCAACCGATGCAGGACCCAAGACTTTGTTATTCAGGCCAACTGAGGGCAACCTGCCAGCAGATTACCCAAATGTAATGACTGCAACAGTGAATACACTCGAACATCTACATTTATGGTAAGTGCACACAACTGTACTTTCCCCCTCCTTTTAAAATATGTTACACAAAATCTTTCAGATCTTTATCACTGTTTTCCCTTCTAGCTTCCAAACTTCCACATGAATACCTAGAGACTTTCCTGCAGATTAATTGCACATCACCATTTTTACCTTATCTCCTCATATTTTTACTGTTAATTGTTCAGCCTCATCTACCTCTAACCTTGGCATACTTAGTCTTCCATAAATATTTCCATTTGGGCTCTTTCCTGAGTTTCACATTTCTCTCCTTTGTACAGATTTTCATACATTTCTAAAATATCTCTTAATACCTCTGCAAGATCTCTTGTACACTCCCTAAGTTTGGCAACAGCCTTTTCTACTTTCTGTCACTTAAGTTGCTGTGCAAAAGGTTTTGTGCGCTGGAGTAATTGTCAAAAAAAAAAAAAAAACTGTTGCTTAACAGCAATCTTTCTAAACTCATGCATATTATCAGAATACTCACTTTTTTCTCTTTAACATTCCGCAGTTGTGCCTCTTCTTGTTCTGTGAGGTTCCCCTTATTCTGCTGTACTTTATAACCTTTATCAGCCCCTCTAAATAAGTCCTGGTACTTCTTAACCATATCAATTTTTTTTCGACTCTATTTTTAAACTCTGCTTTCATTTTATCCCATTCACTAGCTGTAACTTTTGAAGAAATGTATATCTTCCATAATTCTCAAATCCTTTTGACTACCCATTCCTTAAATTATTCTCTTTTTAAAAGGTAGGTGGGAAAGCACCAGTGTCCCATTTTTACTTCATTATGCTTCACTGTTATCGTAGTTGTTATTGGTGCATGATAATGACATAGTTATTGGATGTGAGGCAAAGCTTTCAATTAAATGCACATGTTCCTGTGAAATGTAATTTCTGTCTAATCTAGCCCAGTTATTCTACCTTGGGGAATAATATTGAACATTTTCTTAGAGTCCTACTACTAAATTCATATCTTTCATACCAAATATTTTCATACATTTCTTCAGAAATCTACCTTCTTTTGTTATATTTTACCTTCTAGGTTCCCACATATACAACCTCACTGTTGCAAATCAAATTCCATTCCATACTTATAACTAATATTCCCCGCTGAAAGCTGATTATTTCTCCTAGAATGTCCTTAAGCTAAGTAATAGCAGTTTTAGGTGTCATATAAATACATGCCAACGTAATTGTCCTCCCTTGCCAGTGGCCCCTTATTACCATAAATCTGCCATTATATTTTTTCTCATCTATCAGTATTGGAGGTAATCTAGCAAGTAGTATAACTACTTCACCCAGAATGGAACTGCATGACTTTCTCTACATAATAGTACTCAGCTATACTCTTTTACTATCAACCCTTCACTACCTCCCACCATTACACAATAGTAGCTCTCCCACTGCAAATGCAGATCTGTATAGTACTATGTAATCCTACCCAGACAGTGCAATCTTATTCCACTACCTTGGCACAGGGATAAGTTAATGAACCCTCCCATCTATTAATGGTCTCATGGGGGGGGTTTCCACATCTTATGAATTTTTGGTATCCCAAATATTATTGGGATTTTTGGCCAAGGAAGGGAGAGGAAATTAAACGTGCCAATATCAATGATGGCATCAGTGAAAAGGTCATTGAAATAGCCTCTTATCTTGTCTCTCCCATCCTTGGGCTTAAAAGCTTAGAACAGGACAGTCTTGTTCCTTACATGGTAGACTGTCAAAACAGTGCATTTTTTCAACACAAATTTTATCACAAACTTCAGCCCCCAACTTTAAAGGTGGATTCATCACTACCTTTAGTCACGACAGTGGCCAAGTTAAACGTATTTTATGTAAAAACTGGCATTTTATCTTGAGTGATATTTCAGTACTCAGTAAATTAGGTCCAGTTCCAAATATTGTATTTCGTAGAGGCCACAACCTTAAAAACTTACTTGAATGTGGGGGGCAACAACTTAAAACACATAGGTATGCTGGTATGTACCTGTGTGAATCTTGTAGGATGTGTAGATTCATGGAAGTAGGTAATACATTTTGTATAGGTGACAACAAATATGAGATTAAATTTAAACTCAACTGTAATTCTAGATTGGTTGTTTACATAGCAAGATGTGTCTGCTGTCTTGCATTCTACGTGGGGAAGACTGAATGTAGACTGCGAGACAGGGTTTACGAACACACCTATGCCATTTCAGTTAATAAAATTGACAACCCACTAGCAAGACATATAGCAAATAATGAGGGCCACAAATTTACTTTCAAAGCTATAGATCAAGTTCAAGCCAATTTGAGAGGTGGCCCACTGAATTTACTTTTAGAGGAACATGAGTTGGAATGGCAGATCTGTTTGAATGCATTCATTGTACCAGGTTTAAATGATGCTTGTAACATTGCTTGTCTTCTAAAACTAAGAAGTTTGAGACGGTAACTGGTACATTGCTGGAACTTAATCCTATCACTCTAGCTCTATAATATTTTTGAAAGGTATACCCGGTTGATTATTCTGTAACTTTGAAGTTTAGTCTAACCTTGTTATTCTTTGAGTCTAACAGTTTTATGCCTTCTGTATAATTATTTATAACAGTTTTAATGACACTTTTAAACTGACAGACTTGCAGCTCTTGTATTCAGGTTTCATGAATACATGTATTTTTTTAGCAAATGTCTCTTTAAGAATTTGACTCACTAAGAGGTGTGGTCATCACATGATATGTCTTAACTACTTATAAACTACTGTTTGAAACTGTGTATCTTTTCTGAAGAAGTTGCTACATTACAAGCAACGAAAAGCGCTTCAATAAATTGTTTTGTTTTATATTTTTTTGATTCCTGAAACTTTCTGTGGTGGGTCTTGGTGCTGCTGACTTAGTTTTTGTGTTTCAGTAGTTTTTTGACATTTAATGAGACAATAAATCTCAAAACAAGAGATGTGTATGGAGATTAGTTGAATCCTGAGAAGGAAAACAAGCAATTGTAATTTGTAAGCTGTTAGTCTGTTTAAACAAACAATCTTTGTGAGATAGATGTTTTGGCTCTTTTAATTGTAAAACCTATGTTGGTCCAATAAATGGTATTATACTACATCGATGTTCCAGTGTCTTTGTGTTTTCTGCTAGTGGACCAACATGGCATTTATTTAATTTTTTTTCTTGTATCAATGCCAAAAACCAGTAAAATATACATGATCACTAATCACTGACAAATCTACAAAAATATAATTAGTATGATCTGTTTCGTTCCTGAAGGAATTAATAAATTTATAAAATTGTTGGTGTTTGTGCGATCATTTGCCAAAAAAAAAAACATATTTCATTTTTTTATTTCTTATACTTGGTGATAGTTCCTTGCTTCTCAAGCTTAACTTCTTTTTATTAAACTTATTTGGTAATTTACAGCAAACACAGGAAACCCTCTTTTTCCTATTTTATAATCTGTTCAAATTATAATTTCACCACAGTGGGAATTGATTTTTGGAATTCACTATTCTATAGCAAGTTGTCCCAACTGTACTGTTATACAGTAAAGATTACTGCATTTGGTTCAGTTATTCTTTCAAATAGCATCAGTACTTAAGTGTGTGCGCTGGCTGCATTTAGAGAGTGCAAACAACCAACTCTTGTAATAAAATTGGCATGTCAGTTACCTGCCTGCATCTGACAAAGCTAGAATCTTTGTTCCTCCAGGTCAATGTTCCTAAAGGGTGGGACAGGACAGGTGAAGGGGGGGCACATCATGGCAGTTGCAGGTAGTCGAAGGAACAGATGGGTTAAAGTTAGTGAGTATGGTTATCAAAGGGCCCCAGGATCACCAGGGTTGGGAAGTAAACAGTGTTCTACCTGCTCAGGTACATACTTCCTGTGCTGTACATGTGTGCTGATCTCATGTAGCCTATTGTAAATTATGTACAGAGATTGGTTTAAAAGGGGTTGCTCGTGCTGAAAAAAAACTGCCTCAGTGCTGATGCAAAATGATATCCTATACAAATATTATAATGCTACCATGAAATGAAATGAAAATAAACTTTCCTTTGGATTGCATTGTACATGGCAGTGATTGAGGATTCTTGAATGATAACACATATGTAGCAGGATTAATTCTAGTATGCTTGCTTGCCTAAGAAGTGCAATGTGGGATAGTTTAGTGCTTCTTGTTCACTTTATCAAGAGTAGAAATATAATAATGATGCACACACAGAGTATTTGCAGATATTTTAAGAAGTACAGAATTGCAAACTCATCATTAAGCTGTGTGATGAGGAAGGATGCAGTTCTGAACACAATTCACATAACCCAGGTTTATACATCAGGTTGGCCACTGGAAGAACATGCTGGGCAATAATGTGAGTGAGTGGCTAATGCTACTTTGCCCATCCTGGGGGGAGGTTGTTCTGGTCAGCCAACTGCCACCTAGCAAGCAGAGGCTTGTAGGGCACTAAAATTGCTAGGACTGGGACATGGGTTTGGTGCTATTAAGCCAGTGATGATAGCCATCGATGAGTGTGGGTGGTAGCATGCACATGAATGGGGAGAGCATAGGAGATCCTTGAAGCATCGCAGTTATTCACTTCAGCCACCAAGGGCAGAGTTAGGTCTAATCAGAAATATCACCGTAGCCAGGTTACTGGTTAGACTGATACCCTCCATGGAGACCTGGGTGATGGTCCCCTCCAGCTGGCTCTCACTCTCATTCTGGAAACTTTCACTGTTTTATCTCTCCAGTAGCTAGTAAAAAGATAGATGTAAGACCATAGTGGGAGGTATAATGGTCAGCAAGATCAGGCGCAAAAAAGATACAGAAAAAATAAAAAAAAATCACAAGATAGGAACATCGGAGCAATACAGAAAAGGAATCATGGGGACCATAAAATGCCTAGCCATTCTCCTGGTTAGTTACCGGATGGGATGTAACCCCTCTCAGGCAGGCCTGCAGACCCGGTGTCTACAACAGCAGTTCACAAGAGGGGATAGAAGAGTGTGACATCACACTGTCCTTTAACCAGGTGCAACGGCCTTTTTGTTGTCCCTTTTATCTAAGGTTGGTTGAGTGCAGAATTTATACAAAGCTTGTTACTTGCTCTGTGGAAATTTGTTAGATTTTACCAAACCAGTGGAACAGAACCGGTTCCCCACTTTTTGTGCTCAGTGCTGAACTTCATTTTTATGTGTAATCCTAACATGTTAATAGTATTGAATAATGTAGCAACGTTACTTACTGTTTTTCTCTGCTATGCATTTTGAAACATTATTTCCCAGATCTCTCTTGAAAAACAACTTTGGTAAGTCCATTGAAACGTATCTGTTAGCGAAATGAAAGTAAGTGATGAAATCATAAACAGTGCCTTTAGAAGTTCTTCAGGACCCAACAAAAAGTGTTTTAATAGCATGGTATTGTGACCCCTCTCATTATGATTTGCTGAACCAACCGTTGTTCTCTACATTGCTGTCACTGATCATCATGTAGTCACCAAAGGGACATGACATACCACTGCCAAACCAACTGTCTAACAGCTGTGGTCCCAAACTTCTTTTTTATTGCTTTTCGAATGACCACACCCTGCCCAGGATGGAAAATTCAGTTACATCTTCCTGTGCACTGTATATAATTTAGTTACTTTTCTTTGCTTCTAAACATTAATGTTTAATTTCATAATGGTGTCAAAGTTTATAACTCATTAAGTGGCAGCTCTCTACACATGAATGGCTGTACTTCTGATTAGAAAACGTAATAATGTGTTCGTCTTTCGTTTTCTTTTCCTCTGCAGACGAAGATTGGCTGGCGGCAGGAAGCTTCACATTTGTTGGTGTTTACTACTGATGCCAAGACCCACATTGCTCTGGATGGCAGAATTGCAGGGATTGTACAACCCAACGATGGAGAGTGCCACATCGGAAGTGACAATGAGTACTCTCACTCCACCATTCTAGTAAGCTCATGTGGACAAAGGCTCTTTCTATAGTATATATTATTTTTCTTCTCAGTTAGAAATTCCTAATTGAGTGGAATTATTAAACTGATGCTCGTATATAGGTACAAAACACAAGGAAAAACTGTCAGGGACAGTGCAGTGTACTGAAATAAGTTGGACTTCTATATAAAGAGTATGGGGATATATATATATATATATATATATATATATATATATATATATATATATATATATATATATATATATATATATATATATATATCACACACACACACACACACACACACACACACACACACACACACACACACACACACACACACACACACACACCCGTGCAGACAACTCCAAGTCCATTTTTCAGCTTTTATTAGAGTAACTATTTAGTCAAGACAGCAGCTCACTGAATATGGTATGGAAAAGCAAACCTCGCTCAAGAAAGAAGTATTGATGACTTTATTTTTCCAAGACAAAATAAAACGTCTTCAGGAATTAAGTCAAGTCAAGGTCACATGGTGGGAAGGTAGAGTGATGAGGGAATGAGATCCATGGCTCTGCGGCTGGGACAATCAAATACTGTGGGACTAAAGAAAACATTTCAGGTTACCCTAAAACAGCTTTGGATAGCAAAAATATTTGTAAGATAATGCAGTGTTGTGTGCTCTGAATGTGGACGTAGAATGCTAGTTCTCCTCTACAGATGGCCATGACTCTTGTCTGTGCAGAACAAAGCTTATCCAGCTAAAC